>NW_028153923.1:0-111193 GCF_964211835.1 Anser anser
GGAAAAAAAATAAAAACACAACGGGCAACTTACCGCGCCTGAAGAGTATGGGGAGAGCGAAGGTCCCTTCTCGGCAGAACCGTTTTCTGCCGCGGGGCCGGGCGGCGGCGGGCAGTTGGGGCTGAAAACCATCAGGTCGCTCTTGCCCGCGCCGTCCGCCACGCACAGGCTCCGGCTCTGGCGCTGCGAGTACGACCAGCTGCCCACCTCGCTGGCGCACACCAGCGTCGCCGGCCCGGGCCCCGCCAGCACGGCCGCCCGCGGCGCCCAGCGCGACGCCCCGTACAGCACCACCGCCAGCAGGAACAGGCTCGACACCGCGCAGATGGCCACCACCAGCCACACGTTCGTCGCCGCCGCCGCCGCCGCCGCCGCCGCGCCGCCCTCCGCGCCCGCCGCCGGCCGCAGCCCCGCCCCCGCCGACACCGCCCCCGCCGCCGCCAGCGCCGCCTCGGCGCCCTCCACCAGCGACACGCTCAGCGTGGCCGTGGCCGAGCGCGACGGCTCCCCGTGGTCCCGCACCACGATCAGCAGCCTCTGCCGCGGGCCGTCCGCCTCCTCCAGCGCCCGCGCCGTGCTCACCTCGCCGCTGTACAGCCCCACGCGGAACGGGCCCTTGCCCCGCGGCTCCCACAGCTCGTAGCGCAGCCACGCGTTGTAGCCCGAGTCCGCGTCCACCGCGCGGATCTTCGCCACCACCTGCCCCGCCGGCGCCCCCCACGCCGCCCACGCCCACAGCGACCCCGCCGCCGCCGACGACGACGACGCCTCGCCCGCAGCCCAGGGCCCCGGCCCGCCGCCGGCAGGCGGGAGCAGCGCCGGCGCGTTGTCGTTCTCGTCCACCACGAAGAGCTGCACCGTGGCGTTGCCGCACAGCGGCGGCTCGCCCGCGTCCACCGCCCGCACCTCGAACTGCAGCACCTGCAGCTCCTCGTAGTCCAGGGGCTGCAGCGCCCACAGCCGCCCGCTCTCCGCGTCCACCGACACGTAGCTCGACGCCGGACGCCACCCCGACCCCGACCCCGCGCCCGCGCCCGCGCCGCCCTCCGCCACCGAGTAGCTCACGCGCCCGTTGCCCGCCTCGTCCGGGTCCCGCGCCCACAGCCGCGCCAGCTCCGCGCCCGCCGCGTTGTTCTCCCGCGCCAGCACCGTGTACACGGCCTGCGCGAACGCCGGCGCGTTGTCGTTCACGTCCGACACCGGCACCCGCAGCCCGCGGCTGGCGCGCAGCGGCGGCGCCCCGCCGTCCTCCGCCCGCACCTCCACCTCGTACTCCGACACCCGCTCCCGGTCCAGCGCCTCCCGCAGCACCAGCGAGTACGAGCCCGCGAACGTCGCCACCAGCCCGAACGGCGACGGCGGCCACACCGCGCACCGCACCCGCCCGTTCGCCCCCGAGTCCCGGTCCGACACGCTCAGCAGCGCCACCACCGTCCCCACCGACGCGTCCTCGGCCACCGGCACCGACAGCGACGTCACCCACACCTCGGGCGCGTTGTCGTTCACGTCCAACACCTCCAGCTCCACGCTGCAGTGCCCTGACAACGGGGGCGTCCCCTTGTCTCTCGCTTCGACCTCCAGGTCGTACGACTGAACATCCTCGAAATCCAGTTGTCCTGCAGTCCTCATTTCCCCTGATGCTCTGTCAATTATGAACAAATCCTTCAATTTATCAGAAACTGCCTCGCTGAGGCCATAAGAGATTTCCTGGTTAATTCCCTCGTCCTTGTCTGTCGCCTTTAGATGCAGAAACACAGTTCCTGGCGGCGCACTCTCCGGCAGCCGAACCTTAAAGATCGACTGGTTGAACTGGGGCGCGTTGTCGTTCGCATCCAGCACCGACACCACCAGCTCCACCGTGCCCGTCAGCGACGGCCTGCCCCCGTCACTCGCCGTCAGCAACAGACGGTGCTCGGCCAACGACTCCCTGTCCAGAGATTTCATTAAGACGAGTGCTACAGAATTTTTGTTCTCGCCTTTAGATTTCACGTCCAGGGCGAAGTGCTCGCTGGGGCTGAGGGTATAGGAGAGCTGCGCGTTGGCTCCGATATCCGCATCCGACGCGCCCTCCAGCGGGAAACGGGACCCCGGCAGCGAGAGTTCCGCGATGCTGAGGTTTTTGGTGGCGGCGGGGAAGAGCGGGGCATTGTCGTTGATGTCGGTGACCTCCACCTCCACGTGGAAGACGCGCAGCGGCCGCTCCAGCAGCACCTCCAGGCGCAGGGCGCAGGGCGCGCTCTTCCCGCACAGCTCCTCCCGGTCCAGCCGCGAGCTCACCACCAGCGCCCCGCTCGCCCCGCTCACCTCCACGCTCGCCCGCCGGCCCTGCGCCACCAGCCGCAGCCGCCGCGCCTCCGCCTCGCCCGCCTCCAGGCCCAGGTCCTGCGCCAGCCGACCCACCACCGTGCCGCCCTTGGCTTCCTCCGGCACCGAGTAGCGCACCTGCCCGCCGCCCAGCGCCCAGGCCGCCTGCAGCACCAGCACCCGCACCACGGCCCGCACGCACACCGCCATGGCCGCCGCCGCCGCCCGCGCCCCGCACGGCTCCCGCCGCCCGCACGCCACCGCTCGCCGCCCCGCCGCCGAACCGCAGTCCGCTGACCCGGCACACCCGGACCAGCCTCCGCATCCGGGCTCCCTCCGCCGCCCGCCCGCTGTCGGCAGCCGTGACACAGGCTCGGGGTGGAGCCGCCGCCTTCTTGATGGCTCACACCGCCTTCGCGGCCGACAGCGGCACCTTGTGTCCGATCGCGGCTCCTTCTCCCGCCAGCGGCTTCCTCCCGCGGCGGCTCTCCGAAGGATGGGGACGTGGCCGCTCCCGCTCTGCCAACACGCTGCGGGATTTCCCAAGGGAAGGTTTCCGCAGAAAACGTCTCTGACGGTAGCTGGCCTCTTCTTATTCCCTCTTCTTTTTCTTTTTTTCTTTTTGTGTTTTGTTTTTCTTTTTCCTTAAGGCACTGTAATTGCTTTATACTTGCCAAAATGTTTCCTAAATGCCTCCATTAACCCAGGAATCACACCTGGGAACATCTTCACTCAAAACACCCTCCTCCACTTCTGGTCTCCTGATTTGGTTTTCCCTGTGTGTTCCTGATGAGGCGTAACTTGGCCTCCTTCTTTCCTGCTTTCTCTGCAAAGAGAGTTCAGCTCTTTCCTCTACAGAACAAGACGGTAGCCTCGGGCCTCCATTCATGGAAAGAACACGTTTTCACATGGAACTAGTTTTTTTGACTTGTGCAGCAACGCTGAAAACAAGCAGATAATGCTTTCTTTGGCAAGGCTTTATGACAGTGATGTTGCTGTGCAATCCCATACACACCCCTTCGCTTTCAAAACATAAACAGTACAGCGAGGGCAGCGTATTACAAAGAGTATCTCCATCCATCATCTCCAGCAGAATGGTTTTGCGTTTTGAGATATAGGTCCAACCTAAGAAACCATCAATGCATAGAAATTCCAAAGACTTACAACTCCATCGATGACTCCCCAGTCCCCCCATGACAGTCTAAACATAACTCATATGGCATAAATCCTCTCAGAAAAGAGAAATAGCACAAGGAAACAGAGCTCTCTACAACTCTTAAGAACCTTAGTAATGCATTCCCTGCGAGTTTCATCTCTCACTTGGAGCTGCACAATAAATCGCAGGTTCTTACCTTTTTAGGCAGGCAGGTGCTTGCAGGACAGCCTTTCAATGAGTCCATTACCAATGGCAGCAAGCCCTTGCAGGATGCCTCTCAGTAGTACTCAGCCACACATCACGGAACAAAAGACAACACAGAAGGGTTGCACCACTGCTCTGCAAAGGTACAGCTTGTCTGACATCCTCTCCCCATGCTCCCACCTCACTCACTGAGATGAACACTTCAGGGTCCATTCCCTACACAACTACGGATGCTTGCTGCTATCCCCACCACAAAGGCCAAGCAGCAACATGAAACAGACAATTTCACACAGTAGCCAGTTGCCGGGTCTAGCACCAGTGTCATAACATCAGGGCAAAGCAAAACAAAGATGTCAAATGCTAACCAAATGCTACCAATTATGACAAATATGTCTGTTGATAGTCCATGTTCAAATACACCTGAATCCACACGGCTAGGATAAAGTTATTGATTCATCTCTGGGTCTCCGTTGTCAGGAGTTCTAAGGGATATTTTCAGGGATCACTGACCATGATTTCAGCGAAATGGAACTAGACAAACAAGCAGGTTTTCTCCAGCCTTCAGCTTAAATCACAGCTTGTATTGCCAGTGTTCTTGTATCCACTTCTATGAAGAAGGAAACAAAAATTAAACTTGAACCCTCATGGTGTAATTGCCAGGTAAACCTCATCTTAAGCAACTGCAAGAAAGCTACCATCGTCATGCCAAGGGGCACAAATTATGAAATGAAACAGTCAACAATATTTGGCAGAGTGGCTCTTACAATTCCCAACACATCTCCTCAGAAAGGCAAATTCAGGGGGAATTGGGAGTTTCAAGTGTCATTCCAGTTCCTATTCACATGATCGCCATAACATTCACAAATACACACAGAAACACAAAATAACCCTTTTTTAAAAAGTATTCTCAGGGAAGAAAAAAGGAAGCAATACAAAAACTACTTCTGCAAGGTAGATGGAATCTGCAGAGTCAGGACTAATAACTGAGTTGTTTCTACATATGTATTCAGTCACCCAAAATACAGACCTCCAGCAATGCATCTTGCCTAACAGAGATATATCACTGCACGCTTTTCACACCTACCATAGTTCATGCTCTTCTGCCCTTAAGTACCTTGTGTTATAAAGTACATGTACCCCTTGCTTGCAAAGGGGTAACATGAAACATTTCTCCTATCTTTTCCATGTCCACAATAAATCTGTAGTATTTCACAAACCTATTTATGTGTGGTGGTTTTACCCAGCTGAGCCTCACCACAACCGCTCTCTCACTCCCCTTCCCCAAAGGCTAAGAGGGGGGAAAACAAAATGGAAAGGGATCAAGGGATGAGATAAGGATAGGGAGATCACTCAATAATTATCGTCATGGGCAAAACAACACAGGGAGATTGGAGAAATTTATTACCTATTACCAGCAAGTTAGACAAATGAGAAAAAAAGAAAACAAACTAAGAACACCATCCCCCATCTACCCTCTTCCACCATTCTACCCTCTTCCTCTTGCCACCCCCCGAGTGGCACAGGGGAACAAAGAATGGGGCTGCGGTCAGTCTATAGTACTTTGTCTCCGATGCTCCTTCACGGTCACTCTCTGCCCCTGCTCCAGCGTGGCGTCCCTCCCACAGGATGCGGTCCTTCCCAAACTGATCCTGTCTGGGCTTCCCACAGGCAGCAGCTCTTCAAAAACCGCTCCAAGTATGGGTCTGTACCATGGCTCCAACATGGGTCCCCCACTGGCAGCAGCCCCTGCCAGACCAGCTGCTTCTGTATGGGCTCCTCTCCATGGGCTACAGCTCTGGCCCAGAGTCTGCTCTGGTGGAGTTTCTTCACAGGCCGCAGCCTTCTTGAGGTCAGATCCACCTGCTCCACTGTGGGCTCCTCCATGGGCTGCAGTGTGGAAATGTGCTCCACTCTGGTACCCCATGTGCTGCAGGGGGACAGCCTGCTCCGCCATGCCGCAGGGGAACTCCTGCTTCACAGGCCACAGGGGAACTTCTGCTCCAGCACCTGGAGCACCTCTTCCCCTCCTTCTTCACTGACCTTGGTGTCTGTAAGGCTGTTTCTCATTCCACGTCAGTGCCCTGACAATGGCGGAACGCCCTTGTCTCCCGCTTTGATTTGTAAAGCGTATAAGCACCACTCATTTCCCCCCCACTGGAGGGGACAAGAGAGACTCAGCCCGTGAACTGATCCCAGAAGTTACAATGTTATCTTCTCTCACATCCCCTCTCTCTTAAACCAATTTATATTATTTTCTGTCTTTTAGGTGGAGCTTGAGTGACTCTAGTCATGCATATATTGGTTGTGATTGGTGAAAAGATTTCTTGCTTTTGTTTAAAAGTATAGGCTCTGAGAAATTCAGAGTGCATGCTCAGTGCGGGGTGGTCCCACTTTGGAGGCAGGTACCTTTTGGGATGGAGATGTGTTTTGGTATTATAATGATATTATAATGAGCAAAGTTCACTAGAGTACAGCATTTTGTCAAAAACATGACAGGTTGTTGGCTCAGGGTAGCAAATGTGTTCATCAGTCTTGGTGTGCCCAAGAACA
Source organism: Anser anser (assembly GCF_964211835.1). Classification (NCBI taxonomy): domain Eukaryota; kingdom Metazoa; phylum Chordata; class Aves; order Anseriformes; family Anatidae; genus Anser; species Anser anser. The sequence goes on from NW_028153923.1 coordinate 6,215, forward strand.
ATCGGTTCCCATCTTGTCACAGAGCCTAGCTGCAGCATCTTCACTCTGCTCTACACTCCATACTGTTCCTTAGAGTCAGCACACCAGGTCCCCCAGTGTGATTAACATCTAAAGTGGGAGGCCTAGGTAACGTTTAGGTAGTGCAGCTACACTCCACCATTCTTCAGCTGAAGAAGTTTACAGCTTCTTCAATGCTGTACATTTTCTTTAAAATGTGAGTATCTGTTTGATTTCCAAGTCACCTTAGGCAATTATTTCACAGTCCCTTAATGGCTCACATCTGGACAGTGGTGGGTCCCTTTTGAGCCAGCTAACACAGGGCAGCTTCTGGATTCTTCTCACAGAGGACAGCACTGCAGTCCCCCCGCATCAAAACCTTGCCACTTAAACACAATACATTATGCCACACAAGACCAACAGAGAAGAGCCTGGAGTACCAACCGTGTTCACCTTGCATAATCACTAAGCCAGAGGAGAATCCAAGAGGAGGAGGACAGAGTTCTGATCAAGAAAACGCTGAAAGCCAGCACTTTGTAGCAGCCAAAAGAAAAAGGGCATTAGAACTGGGATACCAGCATGACAGAAAAGCATACACAAGTGAAGACACTCCATACAAGATGAAGGGAAGCTCTAAGAGTTATGATTAACTACACAGATGGCAGGAAGACCAAAGCTGAGAGCTTGACTAAGATCTTGACCTAGAGCTTGACCAAGGTCAATACTGCAGACAGGCAAAGAATTCTGCCGGGACACATGACACTTAATGCCTCCTTTAGGGGTCTCAAAAACTCATGTCGAGTGATATTACAAACATCGCAAGACCTATTAACCCATGTAGCTGAGTAAATAAACAGGGCACCTGCCAAGAACTACAGAAAGAGTTTATGATGCAGACCACCTGGGTGGGTAAATGGCAGAAGATTTTCCATCAAGGACACCACCAAGCCGAGCAGATGAGGAAAACAATGTTGCCTCAACAGTGACTGTGCTTGAACTGCAACCAAACATTTAGGGGTATGAAATGACATCTGTTGCATAGGGAAACAGTGACATGGATATGTCAGCTCTAGCCTCAGTGCCAATCAAAAGGGTAAGACTTATGATAACACAGAAGAAACCAATCTCTTTCATTCCTCTTGACAGAACGGCAAAGTTGACTTTCAAATAGAATTTTGTATGTAAGCTGTTCCCACCCTAATTAAATTATTTACAAAACAGGAGACCAGGAAGACTTTCAGAGAATGCCAGCATGATGCCCAAAGCAGGTTCTCTTTGAGGAACACTTTCCCATGTTCAAACATGGTTCAAAAGCAGGAGAACTATGAAGAATGGGAGGAAATAAAGATATGAAGAATTAGATTGGACAACAATCCCAAGAAAACACACTCAACTTCTAACACATCTGCCTTTTAGGATGCTTTCAAGTGGAGGATTCCACTTGTCACATCAATCACAAATTTTCCTCTGCTTCTCCCCATTCACAGCAGACTTCTGTAGAAAATAAAATTGGGAAAGGAAAAAGGAAAGAGCCCTTGCCCACCCACATCTTTATCAGAAATAACAGAAGTAACGATCATGTGAGCATTCATATACAGGTGCTAATATGATGGCAACTGACTAAACAAGGGCTTCATAGAACCATCTACAGCACTGAAACCACATCAAGGGGAAGAAAAGACACTCCTGTATGACTCGCAGAAAGAGAAAGAATGGACAAAGGGCAGACAGGAAAGAGAGCAACGAGAGCAATGACAGCAAGGCACAGTGAGGCTGGGAGGCACCCTTCCCTCCAACAGTTCTCCATGCTGAATTAAAGCATCCAATGTCTCACTTCTCCCTACTTTTCAACACACTTCCAGAGGCAGACCATTCTCCACCACGTCCACCTAATTTTCTACCTCATCATCACACCGCATATTACTCAGTTCACGTAGATCAGCTTCCTAACATTACCAAAGCCCACCACCCAGTGAGAGCTCCGAAGACAAAAAAAAAAACAATAGCCAGAGTACATTGGCGCATACAGACACAACATACATAAACACTACTATATTGCCAGGAGATTTTAAAAATAATAAATACTGTGATGGTACTCATCCTGAGGGAACCACCAAGCTCCTTGGCACGCACAAACGGGTCTTTGGACAGGCAAAAGAATTCTAATACAAGAAAAATGACAGAACGGCTAATTCATACGATCAGCATTCGATGCCGTACAATGGGAAAAAGATATCTTAGAAAACTAGGAATACAGATCACCACGAAGCCTCTCACGAAAAAGAATGGAGCTCTCCAAATTCTACTAAACATTCACGTAGGCGTACAGAACACACTAAACAGTAGAGCACTCGCTTTTAGAACAACGAACACGTGTCTAAAGCAAAAGCTAAGGGTACATCCAGGAGTACTACATGGCTCTGACTCTCAGACAGTCACCACCAGACCAACTCTTCCTGGACTGCAGTCCTTCAACACTCTCGAACAGAAATGCTATACACCAGTAACCAACAGGATTCCAGAAACCATGTTGGGATGAAAATCCTTGTAAAATTCCTTCCACAAGCACATCGTTTTAATGATCAGCCTGCCGTGAAATATCATCGGAAAACAGAACATAAGTGGGAAAAAAAATAAAAACACAACGGGCAACTTACCGCGCCTGAAGAGTATGGGGAGAGCGAAGGTCCCTTCTCGGCAGAACCGTTTTCTGCCGCGGGGCCGGGCGGCGGCGGGCAGTTGGGGCTGAAAACCATCAGGTCGCTCTTGCCCGCGCCGTCCGCCACGCACAGGCTCCGGCTCTGGCGCTGCGAGTACGACCAGCTGCCCACCTCGCTGGCGCACACCAGCGTCGCCGGCCCGGGCCCCGCCAGCACGGCCGCCCGCGGCGCCCAGCGCGACGCCCCGTACAGCACCACCGCCAGCAGGAACAGGCTCGACACCGCGCAGATGGCCACCACCAGCCACACGTTCGTCGCCGACGCCGCCGCCGCCGCCGCCGCGCCGCCCTCCGCGCCCGCCGCCGGCCGCAGCCCCGCCCCCGCCGACACCGCCCCCGCCGCCGCCAGCGCCGCCTCGGCGCCCTCCACCAGCGACACGCTCAGCGTGGCCGTGGCCGAGCGCGACGGCTCCCCGTGGTCCCGCACCACGATCAGCAGCCTCTGCCGCGGGCCGTCCGCCTCCTCCAGCGCCCGCGCCGTGCTCACCTCGCCGCTGTACAGCCCCACGCGGAACGGGCCCTTGCCCCGCGGCTCCCACAGCTCGTAGCGCAGCCACGCGTTGTAGCCCGAGTCCGCGTCCACCGCGCGGATCTTCGCCACCACCTGCCCCGCCGGCGCCCCCCACGCCGCCCACGCCCACAGCGACCCCGCCGACGACGACGACGACGCCTCGCCCGCAGCCCAGGGCCCCGGCCCGCCGCCGGCAGGCGGGAGCAGCGCCGGCGCGTTGTCGTTCTCGTCCACCACGAAGAGCTGCACCGTGGCGTTGCCGCACAGCGGCGGCTCGCCCGCGTCCACCGCCCGCACCTCGAACTGCAGCACCTGCAGCTCCTCGTAGTCCAGGGGCTGCAGCGCCCACAGCCGCCCGCTCTCCGCGTCCACCGACACGTAGCTCGACGCCGGACGCCACCCCGACCCCGACCCCGCGCCCGCGCCGCCCTCCGCCACCGAGTAGCTCACGCGCCCGTTGCCCGCCTCGTCCGGGTCCCGCGCCCACAGCCGCGCCAGCTCCGCGCCCGCCGCGTTGTTCTCCCGCGCCAGCACCGTGTACACGGCCTGCGCGAACGCCGGCGCGTTGTCGTTCACGTCCGACACCGGCACCCGCAGCCCGCGGCTGGCGCGCAGCGGCGGCGCCCCGCCGTCCTCCGCCCGCACCTCCACCTCGTACTCCGACACCCGCTCCCGGTCCAGCGCCTCCCGCAGCACCAGCGAGTACGAGCCCGCGAACGTCGCCACCAGCCCGAACGGCGACGGCGGCCACACCGCGCACCGCACCCGCCCGTTCGCCCCCGAGTCCCGGTCCGACACGCTCAGCAGCGCCACCACCGTCCCCACCGACGCGTCCTCGGCCACCGGCACCGACAGCGACGTCACCCACACCTCGGGCGCGTTGTCGTTCACGTCCAACACCTCCAGCTCCACGCTGCAGTGTCCTGACAACGGGGGCGTCCCCTTGTCTCTCGCCTCAATGCGAAAGTCAAACACACTGACTTCTTCGAAGTCCAGGGGACCGACGAGTCGGATCTCGCCGGTCTGTGGATTAACGGTAATCAAATCTCTTCCACTCAGGGGAGTGAACTTCGTCGCGCTGTAAGTCACTTCACTGTTACTTCCCTCGTCCGGGTCCGTGGCGCCCACCCGAGTCACCAACGTTCCCTCCTCTGCGTTCTCCAGCACCTGCACTTTATACACCGACTGGTTGAACTGGGGCGCGTTGTCGTTCGCATCCAGCACCGACACCACCAGCTCCACCGTGCCCGTCAGCGACGGCCTGCCCCCGTCTCTCGCCGTCAGCAACAGACGGTGCTCGGCCAGAGACTCGCGGTCCAGAGATTTCTTTAATACAAGGTAAGGTACGATGTTCCGTTCATTCTCTTTTTGTAATTCCAGAGCGAAGTGCTCGCTGGGGCTGAGGGTATAGGAGAGCTGCGCGTTGGCTCCGATATCCGCATCCGACGCGCCCTCCAGCGGAAAGCGGGACCCCGGCAACGTCGTTAATTCCGCGATGCTGAGGTTTTTGGTGGCGGCGGGGAAGAGCGGGGCATTGTCGTTGATGTCGGTGACCTCCACCTCCACGTGGAAGACGCGCAGCGGCCGCTCCAGCAGCACCTCCAGGCGCAGGGCGCAGGGCGCGCTCTTCCCGCACAGCTCCTCCCGGTCCAGCCGCGAGCTCACCACCAGCGCCCCGCTCGCCCCGCTCACCTCCACGCTCGCCCGCCGGCCCTGCGCCACCAGCCGCAGCCGCCGCGCCTCCGCCTCGCCCGCCTCCAGGCCCAGGTCCTGCGCCAGCCGACCCACCACCGTGCCGCCCTTGGCTTCCTCCGGCACCGAGTAGCGCACCTGCCCGCCGCCCAGCGCCCAGGCCGCCTGCAGCACCAGCACCCGCACCACGGCCCGCACGCACACCGCCATGGCCGCCGCCGCCGCCCGCGCCCCGCACGGCTCCCGCCGCCGCCGCCGCCGCTCTCCTGCCCGCCCCGCGCCGCTCCCCCCGCGCGCACAGCCGCCCTTCCCGCCGCCCCGGGGCGGAGCCGCCCTCCCGCCGCTCCCGCGCCGTTCCTGAGCCTGCAGCGACACCGTGTGCTCCGCCGCCTCACTCGCGCCCGCCGCCGCCAGCACGGCAGCGACGCCGCCCCCGCCTCGCGGGACGCCCCCGGCACTCGCGGGACGCCCCCGGCACTCGCGGGACACACCACGGCGACGGCGCCGCCACCGAGCCCAGCACAGGCCGAGACAGCAGCGCTAACGAGGGGGCAACAGCCCCGCAGCGCTGCGCTCCAGACGCCGCTCCCCGCACACCGACCGGCTCCCAGCCCTGCACGCACCACGCCGACGGACGCTCCTCCTTGCTTGCTTGCTTCCTTCCTTTCTTTCTCGTCTCTCTCCTCCTTTCCTTCTCCTCCATTCTCTGCCTTGCTTGCTTTCCAGCTTGCTTTCTTACTTGCCTACATTCTTCTGGACGTCTACTTTCATTCTTTCTCTTCTTTCACTTCTTTCCTCCTTCCATCTTTGCTTCTTTGCTTCCTGCCCTTCCATTTCCTAAATTTCCCTCTTTTCCTAAATTTCCTATATTTTCTAAATATTCCTAATTTTCCTAAATTTCCTTTTCCTAAATTTACTTTTCACTTCTTTCATTCTCTCCTTTCCTTCCTTCCCTGGCGCTTTTTTCCTTTATTTTTCTTCCATTCTCTTTCTTGCTTGGTTCTTGCTTCCTTCTTCCTTGCTTCTTGCTTGCTTGCATTCTTCTCGATGCCTTGCTTCTTTCTTTCTTTCTTTCTTTCCTTCCTTCCTTCCTTCCTATTTTTCTCTTAGATTTTTTCTTCATTTGTTCTCTACCTGTCTTCCTGTTTCTTGTTTTGTCCTTTCAGCGCCTTCTTTCCTTTTCTTTTATTTCTTTCATCCTTTTAGTTCCTTCTTACCTTTTCTCTTACTTCTTTCCTTCATCATACATGTTTCTTCATGTTTCCTTTCTTTCCTTCACTCCTTCTATCCATCTGCTTCTCTTCCTCTCCTCTTTACTATTCCTTACCTTCTTCCTCCTCTTCATTTTTTTTCCTCCTTTATCAAAATGCTTTTCAAATGCCTGCACCACTCTTCCAATCAAGCTCAAACATGCTCTGAGGCAAGACCTCTTCTTCCTCCTCGTCACCGCCTTCCATTCTGCTCTGTACAGCATCCCTTAGCACTCAGGAGGACCATGATCCCCCAGGAATCACTCTGATACGCCACTGCCAGGAATTACTCTGATAAGCCTCTGCACACCAGAGGACGTGGATGCCCACTGCAGTCTCCTAGACCTCCATATAGCTCAGGTGAGTCTTTCACTCACTTTCACAAACTGCAGCCTTTCATGACTGTCCTGCTGCCTGCTCACACTGAGGTGGGAAGCAACAGGAAAGGAACAAGATCAGGCAGCAGGGCTCTGCTGCTCCAAAACTACAGCCATTACCCAGGATACGTTCCATCCACCCAACATGAACATATTGCAGTTATTAGCAAAAATTGTGCATTGCTCTCTTGAACACATCTTATTTGGGCAGGAGCCACTTACCTGTAGGATCAGTGCTTGCTTGTTTAGAAAAAGAAGCATTTCCATGACAGGAGAATTGCTTATAAAGAACAACGTTAATGAAAGTTTTCAGAGATTTCTGGGGAAGCTGGATAGAAAAATTTCCTTCAGATGTGGGACACCTATGAAATCACTGGACAGCACGCACTGCTACCATACACATACTCACTTTTTGGAATGAGCTGTGCTACCAGAGATGCACCATCTCCACCAACACCAGCTATGCAAGTACAAAGACTGGGAGGAAGGCAAGTGCACAAAGATTACACCTACACCATCATGTCTCCTCAGAAATTTCCTCTATTTCTGACACCAGGCAGAGACCAGGGGAAGGAACTGTTGCCACTGGGAGAAACTGCTTTCCCCATTGGCGTCCACATATTACCCAGAAGGCTCCAAACCTACAGGCATTCCCCAGGCAATGTTCAGTCCATCCAACATAAAGGGAACGCAACTAAACAGCAAAAAATACATACACCTGTCTCTCAAACACATACTTCTCGCATATGAACAACTTACCAGCAGCATCAGCGGTTGCATGCTCAGAAAAAGTAACAGATTCATGGATGGATAATTGGTTTCATAGAGAAATTTTCATTTAAAATCTTCCGTGATTTCTAGGGAAGCTGGGCTGAAGAGAAATCATCGAGATTAGCAAAAGCTCCCCAGTCACGGGAGAGTGTGGTGTACTCCCTGACACACAGCTATCACACAGGAAGCCATCATACCGGAGAAAAAAAAAAAAAACAAAGGCTCCCATTCCAGCTCATTGAAACACAAGATTTGCCAACAGCGTAAACATAGAGAGCACTTCTTCCCCTCCTCCCCACTTGATGGCAAAGGCCACACTCTGGCTTCCACCCAGCATCTCCATTTCCCACAAAAAAAGGTTCTTTTCCTACACAACACCATCCTGTCCATTGCAAAATGCTCACTCCTTCTCCGTGCTGTTCACAAAATCACTGCCACAACACCTGGATGATACTCCACCCCACAGACAGCATCCAGCTCCAAACACACCTCTGAGCATCACCCTCTGCAGAACCTCGCCTTCTCCCACCACCGCCAGGCTCTTCCCCCCTGCACAAATGGCACTCTCAAGGCTTTGCACTGGCTCTGCAATCTCAGATGGAAACGGAGAAAGCTGGACCGATGGACAATGTTTACAGCAGCTCCTGGTGGAGCAGCCACTCCTCATGCTCAGGAACACAGGGGTCAAAGGCCATCTGCCAGACTGCTGCAAAGCCAGGCCCATGGTGCAGAACAGTGACATGAACGAAAACCAAGTGGCCAAACAAAAACAAAACTCCACACACAACCTGGGGAGGCCCTGGAATACCAGCCCAAAGAGTGATGCAAATAGTCTTCCTTGGAGACAGACATAACTTGACAGGGTGAAGCCCTGATCAGCTTCATCAAAATGCAGTGTTCATCCTGCTCTCAGCAAGGGAACCACGAATGTCCACGTGTCACCTTCAACACAAGGTACCTTAAGGTCCCCGGCATTCACTTCCACTGCAAAAAGGGGACCATCCCAGGAAAACATCAGCTTCCAACAAGTTGCCAGCAAACACAAGATCGCCCTGCTCAAGATCACCAGATAACCATAGGAACATCAGGAATGGCCCGGTCCTCCTCAGTGCCACTGACATGTTCACCTCCACCAGATACCACACTTGCTCGCCACACCCCAAGGCTGACTCCAGCTCTTGCAGAACCTCCCCATCAATGAAAGCACCACAAAGAAACATACGAAGAGAATCACATAGAAACTGTCCCCAGCACACTCTGCAGTTGACCATTACAGTTTTCTGTGCTTCAACAATCTCAGATGCAAACATTACAGGTGAATGAGGGACACAATTTCTAAAGGTGATGGTATGACAGTCCAAAAGGCAAAAGGTGCTCATTTCATTCTGTGAAAGAACACCCCAGATGTTGACAAGCAAAGCACTGTTATGGATAACATCAACTCTATTCATGCATGTGTTACATCTTCCAATGAAACATTCTGGGGATTTTGAAGGGGCTGGCTGTGAATGCCAATGTTGAAAGCACATGAAATCAGGACACCGTATGTCAAACCATTTCTCTGGTCAGGAATGAAAGGCCACAATCAGGCAAAGATGAGAGTACAGTTGTTTCATGTGCCTCAATGGAATGCATTTCTGAGTAATGTCTCAACATCACAACACCAGCAGCTCTACAGTCTCAGGCATCCTTCTGGAACCACACATGGCAAGAAGATTTCACAAGGTCCCCAACCAAAAAAAACAATAACCAACCAACCAAAGACATTTTCGTTAGAAAGGTTTCAAGGGCACACTGAATGACAAAGAATAGTGTCTGCAGGACCACCATCACCACCCTTCATGTCTTGAACTCCTTCAGCAATCTCAGGTGTAAATGCTGCACAACAAAAAGAAACAGCATTTGTGGAGCTCATGTCATGACAGCTCGAAGCAAAATCGGTATTGGTTTTATTCTGTCAGAGAAAACCTCAGATACTGAACAACTAGCCTCAGTAAGATGTCCCAAACCAGGAGCTGAGGACCTCTTGGATGCACGCCAACAGAGATGTGAAAATTAAAAAAGAAAAAAAATAATAATACGGGGATTACACATAAGGGGATTGTAAGTCCATAAAACCAACAGCAATGGAATACAAGAAGAACGACTTGAACAAACACCAAAGGTACTCCCCTATCTCATGTTCCATTACCAGCTCTCTGTGTGAAGGAGCAAGACTCCAACATTGCTGTATCGTGAGCATCAGACAACCCACCAACTGCACCCAGCTGTAATGAGCATGAGCTAGGCACAAGGAAACAATCACAGCACATTTACCAGCACTCCAAGGACACAAGCGAGGCCGGTCACCACAGAATGCATACAACTGGCACAGTCAGATCCTCTGAAACCATCCTCAAAGAAAACACCCTGCCTGATGCACAAAACCAGATTCTTTCTTGCCCTGACCTCTGGCTGTGCTCTTCTACCTCTGTACTACAAAGCACACTAGTGGCATACTCATAAAGGGAAAAAGTATAACATGATTTCAGATGCATCTTCCCCTTTACAAACTACTTTCTGGTGGTAAAGAGAGTGAAAAAGTCGGTATATTTTCAAAGAGCATAAAAAGAGATGGGGGGACACAAGCATGGCTTGCAGAGAGCGGAGACATGGTGATCACAAGCAACTGCAACTCCACACAGAATCCATGAAACAGCAGGATAGGGAGGGAGTCAATATACCTTCCCCTGACATATTCTGACCCGCACAAGACATGCCCTCTGCAACCTCATCTAACGCAACTCCAGCCCTCCACACGAGGACAACACATCCCTGCCTCAAGGGAAATCACCCACTCCACTTCCTGATCCACTTCTCTGCGATGCCTGAAGCTTTTCCTTCTCATCCAACATGTCCCAGAGGAGAAAGAGAAATTCACAACTAATGAAAGGCAATATACACACTAGGCGTATACCTCAAATGACATGCAGACCATTTCAACACCACATACTGTCTCAAGTTAAGGAAGACCTTCAAATCCTGTCTCTTGGAGTCTAGGAAAAGGTCTTGCCCGGCAACACTCCGGCAACATTCTGCCTCAGGATTTGCTTTAGGCACCCATGATCTGCAATTCTGGGACGTGTGTTCTTAACACAAGTATGCATCTCTCCATCCTGTGTTATGACATGCAATGCAGACTTGATTTCCTTTTCAAGTTTATGGTTCACATCAGGAAATTACCAGGTCCCATTCACTGCCATGGCCGCATTCACCTCCACCTGATTACATGTTTTCCCTTCCCACCCCATGGATCACATCAGATTTCACAGACCCTTCCCATCAATCACAGCTACAAAAATGCAAAATATTCCAATGATACCAAATGCACAATGTCTCGCAGACTCTTTGTAATAACTTATAAGCAGGGCTGTGTGTTACATGCCACTTCCCTAACGAGGAATACAAGCCCACAGTCAGAAAAGCCCAAAGACCCAAGTGTCACCTTCGTCATTGCTTCTTGACAGGACAATCAAAACACACAAAGACAAAGTTCTCAACAAGAACAAAAACAATACACAAAAAATCGACACCAGCAGGCTCGGCATTCAGCTACTTAAATGGCTTTCAATAGTGCCTGCTGCACAGTCACCACCACATCGACTCTTCCTGGCCTGCAGTCCTTCAACAGTCTCGAGCAGAAATGCTTCAAACCAGTAACCAACAGGACTTGCAGAGACCATGTTGTGACAGATCTAATGAAAATAGGCACTGACTTCATTCTCTATGAGAAAAACTCAGATACTGAACAGCTAGCCTCAATAAGATGTTCGAAAGCAGGAGATGAGGAGATCTTGGAGACACAAATACAGAGATGCCAATGCCATCATCAGCTGATTACAGACAGTAGCACAGTAATAGGACCAGGCATACATGGCCACAACTAGAACAAGTTGAACAGACACCAACGGTGCTCACCTGCACCATGTCCCTTTGTAACAGTGTGTGAGAAGGAAAGACATCAATATTCAGGTACCATAGGTATCAGACATAACGCATGAAGAGATGACTTCACAGCTGACCCTGTACAGCACAAGAGGTTTCTAGAAGGGCCCTGTCCTGGCAGCAGGAGCGGGGCTCTGAGCACAACAGCCCTTGGCAGGACCCGCGCTGGGGCACAGACACAGGCCACAGCGCTGTCGGAACTCGCAGCTCGAGCACCTGACGAGCACCGAGCGGCCGCGGGCCGGGTACTGTGCCCGGCTGCCACAACCCCCTCGAGGGGGCAGGCTGGAGCGGGAGGGGGGTGGGTGGGGAGCAGAAGAGAGCGAGGAAAAGATTTTAAAGGGCAAGGAAAAGGGAGAAAGATTAAAGGTCAAGAGGAGGGCGAGTGGCACTGACCGTGTCCAGGAGAGCGGGCGGCTCCTGCGGCGGCTCCTTCGGCGCGGGGCCGGGCGGCGGCGGGCAGTTGGGGCTGAAAACCATCAGGTCGCTCTTGCCCGCGCCGTCCGCCACGCACAGGCTCCGGCTCTGGCGCTGCGAGTACGACCAGCTGCCCACCTCGCTGGCGCACACCAGCGTCGCCGGCCCGGGCCCCGCCAGCACGGCCGCCCGCGGCGCCCAGCGCGACGCCCCGTACAGCACCACCGCCAGCAGGAACAGGCTCGACACCGCGCAGATGGCCACCACCAGCCACACGTTCGTCGCCGACGCCGCCGCCGCCGCCGCCGCGCCGCCCTCCGCGCCCGCCGCCGGCCGCAGCCCCGCCCCCGCCGACACCGCCCCCGCCGCCGCCAGCGCCGCCTCGGCGCCCTCCACCAGCGACACGCTCAGCGTGGCCGTGGCCGAGCGCGACGGCTCCCCGTGGTCCCGCACCACGATCAGCAGCCTCTGCCGCGGGCCGTCCGCCTCCTCCAGCGCCCGCGCCGTGCTCACCTCGCCGCTGTACAGCCCCACGCGGAACGGGCCCTTGCCCCGCGGCTCCCACAGCTCGTAGCGCAGCCACGCGTTGTAGCCCGAGTCCGCGTCCACCGCGCGGATCTTCGCCACCACCTGCCCCGCCGGCGCCCCCCACGCCGCCCACGCCCACAGCGACCCCGCCGCCGCCGCCGACGACGACGACGCCTCGCCCGCAGCCCAGGGCCCCGGCCCGCCGCCGGCAGGCGGGAGCAGCGCCGGCGCGTTGTCGTTCTCGTCCACCACGAAGAGCTGCACCGTGGCGTTGCCGCACAGCGGCGGCTCGCCCGCGTCCACCGCCCGCACCTCGAACTGCAGCACCTGCAGCTCCTCGTAGTCCAGGGGCTGCAGCGCCCACAGCCGCCCGCTCTCCGCGTCCACCGACACGTAGCTCGACGCCGGACGCCACCCCGGCCCCGACCCCGACCCCGACCCCGCGCCCGCGCCGCCCTCCGCCACCGAGTAGCTCACGCGCCCGTTGCCCGCCTCGTCCGGGTCCCGCGCCCACAGCCGCGCCAGCTCCGCGCCCGCCGCGTTGTTCTCCCGCGCCAGCACCGTGTACACGGCCTGCGCGAACGCCGGCGCGTTGTCGTTCACGTCCGACACCGGCACCCGCAGCCCGCGGCTGGCGCGCAGCGGCGGCGCCCCGCCGTCCTCCGCCCGCACCTCCACCTCGTACTCCGACACCCGCTCCCGGTCCAGCGCCTCCCGCAGCACCAGCGAGTACGAGCCCGCGAACGTCGCCACCAGCCCGAACGGCGACGGCGGCCACACCGCGCACCGCACCCGCCCGTTCGCCCCCGAGTCCCGGTCCGACACGCTCAGCAGCGCCACCACCGTCCCCACCGACGCGTCCTCGGCCACCGGCACCGACAGCGACGTCACCCACACCTCGGGCGCGTTGTCGTTCACGTCCAACACCTCCAGCTCCACGCTGCAGTGTCCTGACAACGGGGGCGTCCCCTTGTCTCTCGCCTCAATGCGAAAGTCAAACACACTGACTTCTTCGAAGTCCAGGGGACCGACGAGTCGGATCTCGCCGGTGTGCGGATTAACGGAAATGAGATCTCTTCCACTCAGGGGAATAAAGTTGCTCGCGCTGTAAGTCACTTCACTGTTACTTCCCTCGTCCGGGTCTGTGGCACACACGCGAGCCAACAGTGTCCCCTCCTCTGCGTTCTCCAGCACCTGCACTTTATACACCGACTGGTTGAACTGGGGCGCGTTGTCGTTCGCATCCAGCACCGACACCACCAGCTCCACCGTGCCCGTCAGCGACGGCCTGCCCCCGTCACTCGCCGTCAGCAACAGACGGTGCTCGGCCAACGACTCCCTGTCCAAAGATTTCTTTAATACAAGATAAGGAATGATATTCCGTTCATTCTCTTTTTGTAATTCCAGAGCGAAGTGCTCGCTGGGGCTGAGGGTATAGGAGAGCTGCGCGTTGGCTCCGATATCCGCATCCGACGCGCCCTCCAGCGGAAAGCGGGACCCCGGCAGCGACGATTCCGCGATGCTGAGGTTTTTGGTGGCGGCGGGGAAGAGCGGGGCATTGTCGTTGATGTCGGTGACCTCCACCTCCACGTGGAAGACGCGCAGCGGCCGCTCCAGCAGCACCTCCAGGCGCAGGGCGCAGGGCGCGCTCTTCCCGCACAGCTCCTCCCGGTCCAGCCGCGAGCTCACCACCAGCGCCCCGCTCGCCCCGCTCACCTCCACGCTCGCCCGCCGGCCCTGCGCCACCAGCCGCAGCCGCCGCGTCTCCGCCTCGCCCGCCTCCAGGCCCAGGTCCTGCGCCAGCCGACCCACCACCGTGCCGCCCTTGGCTTCCTCCGGCACCGAGTAGCGCACCTGCCCGCCGCCCAGCGCCCAGGCCGCCTGCAGCACCAGCACCCGCACCACGGCCCGCACGCACACCGCCATGGCCGCCGCCGCCGCCCGCGCCCCGCACGGCTCCCGCCGCCGCCGCCGCCGCTCTCCTGCCCGCCCCGCGCCGCTCCCCCCGCGCGCACAGCCGCCCTTCCCGCCGCCCCGGGGCGGAGCCGCCCTCCCGCCGCTCCCGCGCCGTTCCTGAGCCTGCAGCGACACCGTGTGCTCCGCCGCCTCACTCGCGCCCGCCGCCGCCAGCACGGCAGCGACGCCGCCCCCGCCTCGCGGGACGCCCCCGGCACTCGCGGGACGCCCCCGGCACTCGCGGGACACACCACGGCGACGGCGCCGCCACCGAGCCCAGCACAGGCCGAGACAGCAGCGCTAACGAGGGGGCAACAGCCCCGCAGCGCTGCGCTCCAGACGCCGCTCCCCGCACACCGACCGGCTCCCAGCCCTGCACGCACCACGCCGACGGACGCTCCTCCTTGCTTGCTTGCTTCCTTCCTTTCTTTCTCGTCTCTCTCCTCCTTTCCTTCTCCTCCATTCTCTGCCTTGCTTGCTTTCCAGCTTGCTTTCTTACTTGCCTACATTCTTCTGGACGTCTACTTTCATTCTTTCTCTTCTTTCACTTCTTTCCTCCTTCCATCTTTGCTTCTTTGCTTCCTGCCCTTCCATTTCCTAAATTTCCCTCTTTTCCTAAATATCCTATATTTCCTAAATATTCCTAATTCTCCTAAATTTCCTTTTCCTAAATTTCCTTTTCACTTCTTTCATTCTCTCCTTTCCTTCCTTCCCTGGCACTTTTTTCCTTTGTTTTTCTTCCATTCTCTTTCTTGCTTGCTTCTTCCTTACTTCTTGCTTGCTTGCATTCTTCTCGATGTCTTCCTTCCTTCCTTCTTTCTTTTTCTTTTTCTTTCTTTCCTTTCTTTCATTCACTCCTTCTATCCATCTGCTTCTCCTCCTCTCCTCTTTACTATTCCTTATCTTCTTCCTCCTATTCATTTTCTCCTCCTTTATCAAAATGCTTTCCAAATGCCTGCACCACTCTTCCAATCAAGCTCAGACATGCTCTGAGGTAAGACCTCTTCTTCCTCTTCATCACCGCCTTCCATTCTGCTCTGTACAGCATCGCACAGCACTCATGAGGACCATGTCCCCCCAGGAACTTCTCTGATGAGCCACTGCACACCACAAGACGTGGATGCCCACTACAAACAGTCTCCAAGACCTCCATACAGCTCAGGTGAGTCACTCACTTTCACAAACTGCAACCTTTCATGACTGTCCTGCTGCCTGCTCACAGTGAGGTGGGAAGCAGCAGGAAAGGAACAAGATAAGGCAGCAGGGCTCTGCTGCTCCAAAACTACAGCCATTACCCAGGATATGTTCCCTCCACCCAACAAGAACATATTACAGTTATTAGCAAAAATTGTGCATTGCTCTCTTGAACACATCTTATTTGGGCAGGAGCCACTTACCTGTAGGATCAGTGCTTGCTTGTTTAGAAAAAGAAGCATTTCCATGACAGGAGAATTGCTTATAAAGAACAACTTTAATGAAAGTTATCAGAGATTTCTGGGGAAGCTGGATGGAAAAATTTCCTTCAGATGTGGGACACCTCTGAAATCACTGGACACCACACACTGCTCCCATACACTCGTTCACTTTTGGAATGAGCCCTGCTAGAAGAAACCCACCATCTCCACCAACACCAACTATGCAACACCTCCCCACACTGGGGGAAGTCAAGTGCACAAAGATTACACCCACCACATCATGCCTCCTTAGAAATTTCCTCTATTCATTACTCCAGGCAGACACCAGGGGAAGGAACTGTTGCCACTGAGAGAAACTGTTCTGTTGATGTCCACATATTCACCGGAAGGCTCCAAACCTACAGGCATTCCCCAGGCAATGTTGAGTCCATCCAACATAAAGGAAACACAACTAAACACATCTGTCTCTGAAACACATAGTTTTTGCATAGGAACAGCTTACCAGCAGCATCAGTGGTTTCTTGCTCAGAAAAAGGAATAGATTCATGGATGGAGAACTGGTTTAAAAGGGAAAGTCTCATTTAAAGTCTTCAGTGATTTCTAGGGAAGCTGGACTGTACAGAAGACATCAAGCTCAGCAAAAGCTCCTCAGTCATGGGAGAGTGTGAGGTGCTCCATGACACACAGCTATCACACAGGAAGCCATCGTGCAGGAGAGAAGAAAACCAAAGGATCCCATTCCCACTTCAGCAAAACACGAGCTTTGCCAACATCATGAACACGGAGAGCACTTCTTCCCCTCCTCCCCACTTTTTGGTCAATGCCACACTCTGGATTCCACCCAGCATCACCTTTTCCCACACACAAGGCTCATCTCCTACTCAGTATCATCCTGCCCATTGCCAAATGCCCACCCATTCTCTGTGCCGCTCAAAAAATCACTACCACAACACCCGAACGTTGCTCAACCCCACCGACACAATCCAACTCCAAACCCACCTCTGAGCATCACCCTCTGCAGAGCCTCGCCTGCTCCCACCACTGCCAGGCTCTTCCCCCTGCACAAACGGCACTCGCAAGGTTTTGCACTGGCTCTGCAATCTCAGTGTTAAACAGAGAAAGCTGGACTGATGGAAAATGTTTACAGCAGTTCCTGGTGGAGCCACCACTCCTCATGCTCAGGAACACAGGAGTCAAAGGCCATCTGCCAGACTGCTGCAAATCCAGGCCTATGGTACAGAACAGTGAGATGAACGAAAACCAAGTGGGCAGACAAAAACAAAACTCTACACAGAACCTGGGGAGGCCCTGGAACACTGGGCCAGGGATTGACACAAATAGCCTTCCTTGGAGACACACAGACCTTGACAGGATGAGGCCCTGACCAGCCTCATCTAAATGCAGTGTTCGTCCTGCTCTCAGCAAGGGAACCATGGATGTCCACGTGTCACCTTCAGCATGAGGTTCCTTAAGGTCCTCGGCACTCACTTCCACTGCAAAAAGGGAGGTCATCCCAGGAAAACATCAGCTTCCAGCAAGTTGCAAGCAAACACAAGGCAAAATCGCCCTGCTCAAGATCATCCTGGGAACATCCATAATGGCACAATCCTACTCAGTGCCACTGACATGTTCACCTCCACCAGATACCATACTTGCTCACCACAGCCCAAGGCTGACTCCAGCTTTTGCAGAACCTTCTCATCAATGAAAGCATCACAAAGAAAAATACAAACAGAATCACATAGACACTGTCTCCAGCACACCCTCTGCAGCTGACCCTTCCAGTTTTCAGTGCTTCAGCAATCTCAGATGCAAACATTACAGGTGGATTAGGAACACAATTTCTAAAGGTGATGGTGTGATAGCCCAAAAGGCAATGGGTGCTGATTTCAATTTGTTAACGAACACCCCAGATGTTGATGACACAAGTACTCTTACGGATGATGTCAACTTTATGCATGTATGTGTTACTTCTTCTTGCAATGAAGCATTCTGGGGCTTCTGAAGGGGGTGGCTGTGAATGCCAATGATCACAGCAAGTTGGACACCGCATGTCAAAGCATTCCTCTAGGGGGAAAAATAAGGTCACAGCCAGGCAAAGAGGGAAGTACAATTGTTTCATGTGTCTCCGTGGAACACATTTCTTAGCAATTCAAAAACAACACAAGTGCATATGAATGACTTCCCAGTTGTCCAGTGGTTGTCTGTCAAGAAAAAAAAATAGATTCATGGATGCAGAATTGGTTTAAAAGGGACATTCTCATTCAAAGTTATCAGAGATGTCTAGGGAAACTGGACAGAACAGAAATCATCAAGCTTTGCAAAAGCTCCCCAATCATGGAAGAGTGTGTGGTGCTCCCCGCCACACAGCTATCACACGGGAAGTGAGAGGGACACCTGAAAGCCAATGACATTCTCTCAAGGACAACATCCACTCTCAACCAGCACCCACACTCACAGCCAACTGCTCAAGTGTCTGCTCTCTGGCAGCAGCCACAGCTCAGCAGACTATATGCCATCCACCTTAACCAGCATATTTGCAATGTGAAAGAAGTAAAACAACAGAGTGGGATGTTTTCATTACAGGACAGAAGAAAACCAAAGGATCTCATTCCACTTCATTGGACCACAAGGTCTGGATAACACTGAGAATACAGACAGCACTTCTTCCTGTCCCTCCCAAGAATACGAGCAGAGGAAAGATCTCGGGATGTTCTGAGACAACTCAAGCAGAAACATCATTAGTTGGAAAAGCTCAATGTTCAGGCAGACATGATTAAAGGCACCTATGGCAGATGTCTTCACAAGCAGGAACATCACAACAACAGGGAGGGAGGACATGCAGAACTCGACTACACAGGGCCCTCAGGAAGCTCACCCTTCTCCACACGTGCCCTTGATTTCTCCAGTCACTTGTTTGGATGCCTCCCCAGGTGCCATCCTACATAAATCATGCTGCCGTGCTCTCAGCTTACTCAAGCTTCCTCTATATGCAGGATGGGGATACACAGGGAAAACAAGAGGTAAAGCCTCCAAATACACAAAGCAAGGCAGACATTGGGCAGCATGAATAGTACGCTGCCTCTCATCCTCAGAAAGAGTTCACAGCTGAATTTCTGGAATTTCTAGCTTTACTGAATAGGATTAGAGGCAACAGGGAAAGGCTAAACTGCCTTTTCTCCTTTCATGGTAACTTCACTGTGAGAACAGTGAAGAGATTTCTCAGAGATTTCTGGGGAAGCTGGATGGAAAAATTTCCTTCAGATGTGGGACACCTCTGAAATCACTGGACACCACACACTGCTCCCATACACTCGTTCACTTTTGGAATGAGCCCTGCTAGAAGAAACCCACCATCTCCACCAACACCAACTATGCAACACCTCCCCACACTGGGGGAAGTCAAGTGCACAAAGATTACACCCACCACATCATGCCTCCTTAGAAATTTCCTCTATTCATTACTCCAGGCAGACACCAGGGGAAGGAACTGTTGCCACCGAGAGAAACTGTTCTGTTGATGTCCACATATTCACCGGAAGGCTCCAAACCTACAGGCATTCCCCAGGCAATGTTGAGTCCATCCAACATAAAGGAAACACAACTAAACACATCTGTCTCTGAAACACATAGTTTTTGCATAGGAACAGCTTACCAGCAGCATCAGTGGTTTCTTGCTCAGAAAAAGGAATAGATTCATGGATGGAGAACTGGTTTAAAAGGGAAAGTCTCATTTAAAGTCTTCAGTGATTTCTAGGGAAGCTGGACTGTACAGAAAACATCAAGCTTAGCAAAAGCTCCTCAGTCATGGGAGAGTGTGAGGTGCTCCATGACACACAGCTATCACACAGGAAGCCATCGTGCAGGAGAGAAGAAAACCAAAGGATCCCATTCCCACTTCAGCAAAACACGAGCTTTGCCAACATCATGAACACGGAGAGCACTTCTTCCCCTCCTCCCCACTTTTTGGTCAATGCCACACTCTGGATTCCACCCAGCATCACCTTTTCCCACACACAAGGCTCATCTCCTACTCAGTATCATCCTGCCCATTGCCAAATGCCCACCCATTCTCTGTGCCGCTCAAAAAATCACTACCACAACACCCGAACGTTGCTCAACCCCACCGACACAATCCAGCTCCAAACCCACCTCTGAGCATCACCCTCTGCAGAGCCTCGCCTTCTCCCACCACTGCCAGGCTCTTCCCCCTGCACAAACGGCACTCACAAGGTTTTGCACTGGCTCAGCAATCCCAGATGGAAACGGAGAAAGCTGGACCGATGGACAACGTTTACAGCAGCTTCTGATGGAGCCGCCACTCCTCATGCTCAGGAACACAGGAGTCAAAAGGCCATCTGCCAGACTGCTGCAAAGCCAGGCCCATGGTACAGAACAGTGAGATGAACAAAAACCAAGTGGGCAAACAAACAGAAAACTCTGCACAGAAACTGGGTAATTCTGTTTTCCTCCATGGAACACATCTCTGAGCAAGGCAACGACATCTCAACACCAACAGATGTAGGAACTAAGACCGCCTGCTGGAACCACACAGACCAAGAAGATTTGAAACGTTACCCTTCCAAAACAACCTGCATGCAATGCATTCATCAGAAAGCTTTCCAGTGCTAGCTTTACTGAATAGGATTAGAGGCAACAGGGAAAGCCTGAACTGCCTTTTCTCCTTTCATGGTAACTTCACTGTGAGAACCAAAGTGGAGCTGCTTACACAACGGACAAAGAAAACCCTCAAGTCCCAGTCGTCACCTTGCATCATGTCGCCTTCACAGGAGAATCAGGCAACAGGACGAAAGACTTTGGGGCATGAAACCACATCTGATATCAGCACACTCTGACCTCCGTAGCCCCAAAGGAAGTGAGTAGTGCCTGCTGAACTCTCACAGGCAGACAACTCTTCATGTCTTGAGCTCCTTCAGCCATCTCATCTCATCTCATCTTCTCCCAGCAGCAGGAGCAATGCTCTGCGCACTCCAGTCCTTTCAAAGCCCCTCTCTGGGGCACAGACATCAAGGGGCATAGAAAAAAAAAGTCCACACTGGTATGGCTTGCAAACAGCAGAGATCTGAAAATGGCAAGGTTATGGATCACATCAGGAAATGGCCAAGTCCCATTTAGTGCCATTGCCACATTCACCTCCACCTGATTACACACCTTCTCCTCTCACCCCAAAGGCTCACTCCACCATTCACAGACCCTTCCCATCAATAACAGCTCCAAAACCTGCAAAACCATGCCAATGGATTCCTACACATGGGGTCTGGCAGATTCTTTGAAAGAAAACAGAACAGTGTGTGACATGCCACTTCCCTGACCAGTAACACCACTCCACAGTCAGAAAAGCCCAAAGGCCCAAGTGTCACCTTCAGCATCTATTCTTGAGTGAACAATTAAAACACAGGAAGACAGAGGTCTCAAAAAAAACAACAGCAAACTGCAGAACAACAACAGCACACTCTGCATTCAGAGTCTTAAAAGGCAGTGAATACTGTCTGGTGGGATTTCACCACCAGACTGACTCCTCATGGCCTGCAGTCCTTCAGCAATCTTGTGCAGAAATGCTACACACCAGTAAACAACAGCATTTATGGAACCCATGTCATGATAGCTCCAATAAACATCCGCATTAATTGTATTCTCTTTGAGAAAAAGCTCAGATACTTAACAGTTAGCATAAGTAAGATGTTCCAAACCAGGAGCTGAGGAGAGCTTGGAGACGCAAACACAGAGATGCAAATGGTAAACTAACACCATCAGCTGATTAAAGACAATAGCCAGAATAGGACAAGGCATACATGGCCGCAACTAGAAGTCGAACAGGCACCAATGGTGCTCAGCTGCCACACATCCCATTTCAAACCATGGGTGAGAAGGAGCAAGACACCAATATCACTGTGTCATCAGCATCAGATAGATCTACTTTCCAGCATCATGCATGCAGAGAAGATTTCACAGCTAACCCCTCCACCACCACATCTTGACCAAAAGCATGAAGAAAACATTCATCGGCAAGTCTTCAGGTACTCTAGCTACACCAGAGGAAGGGCCCTGTCCCGGCAGCAGGAGGGGGGATCCGAGTACAGCAGCCCTTGGCAGGACTCGCGCTGGGGCACAGACCCAGGCCACATGCAGCTTGAGCACCTGACGAACACCGAGCGGCCACGGGCCCGGGAGCTGCGCCCAGCTGCCAAACCCGCTTCGAGGGGGCAGGAGGAAGCGGGGGTGGGGTGGGGAGGTCGGGGGGAGGACGGAAACGGGGACCTAGAAGGTAAGGGAGAGGAAGAGGGCAAGATTAAAGAGCGAGGACACGGGCAATGAAGAAGGAAAAGATGAGGGAGAGAAAAAGGGCAGGATTAAGGGGCGAGAGGAGGGCGAGTGGCACTGACCGTGTCCAGGAGAGCGGGCGGCTCCTGCGGCGGCTCCTTCGGCGCGGGGCCGGGCGGCGGCGGGCAGTTGGGGCTGAAAACCATCAGGTCGCTCTTGCCCGCGCCGTCCGCCACGCACAGGCTCCGGCTCTGGCGCTGCGAGTACGACCAGCTGCCCACCTCGCTGGCGCACACCAGCGTCGCCGGCCCGGGCCCCGCCAGCACGGCCGCCCGCGGCGCCCAGCGCGACGCCCCGTACAGCACCACCGCCAGCAGGAACAGGCTCGACACCGCGCAGATGGCCACCACCAGCCACACGTTCGTCGCCGACGCCGCCGCCGCCGCCGCCGCGCCGCCCTCCGCGCCCGCCGCCGGCCGCAGCCCCGCCCCCGCCGACACCGCCCCCGCCGCCGCCAGCGCCGCCTCGGCGCCCTCCACCAGCGACACGCTCAGCGTGGCCGTGGCCGAGCGCGACGGCTCCCCGTGGTCCCGCACCACGATCAGCAGCCTCTGCCGCGGGCCGTCCGCCTCCTCCAGCGCCCGCGCCGTGCTCACCTCGCCGCTGTACAGCCCCACGCGGAACGGGCCCTTGCCCCGCGGCTCCCACAGCTCGTAGCGCAGCCACGCGTTGTAGCCCGAGTCCGCGTCCACCGCGCGGATCTTCGCCACCACCTGCCCCGCCGGCGCCCCCCACGCCGCCCACGCCCACAGCGACCCCGCCGCCGCCGCCGCCGCCGCCGCCTCGCCCGCAGCCCAGGGCCCCGGCCCGCCGCCGGCAGGCGGGAGCAGCGCCGGCGCGTTGTCGTTCTCGTCCACCACGAAGAGCTGCACCGTGGCGTTGCCGCACAGCGGCGGCTCGCCCGCGTCCACCGCCCGCACCTCGAACTGCAGCACCTGCAGCTCCTCGTAGTCCAGGGGCTGCAGCGCCCACAGCCGCCCGCTCTCCGCGTCCACCGACACGTAGCTCGACGCCGGACGCCACCCCGGCCCCGACCCCGACCCCGACCCCGCGCCCGCGCCGCCCTCCGCCACCGAGTAGCTCACGCGCCCGTTGCCCGCCTCGTCCGGGTCCCGCGCCCACAGCCGCGCCAGCTCCGCGCCCGCCGCGTTGTTCTCCCGCGCCAGCACCGTGTACACGGCCTGCGCGAACGCCGGCGCGTTGTCGTTCACGTCCGACACCGGCACCCGCAGCCCGCGGCTGGCGCGCAGCGGCGGCGCCCCGCCGTCCTCCGCCCGCACCTCCACCTCGTACTCCGACACCCGCTCCCGGTCCAGCGCCTCCCGCAGCACCAGCGAGTACGAGCCCGCGAACGTCGCCACCAGCCCGAACGGCGACGGCGGCCACACCGCGCACCGCACCCGCCCGTTCGCCCCCGAGTCCCGGTCCGACACGCTCAGCAGCGCCACCACCGTCCCCACCGACGCGTCCTCGGCCACCGGCACCGACAGCGACGTCACCCACACCTCGGGCGCGTTGTCGTTCACGTCCAGCACCTCCAGCATCACGCTGCAGTGCCCTGATAAAGGCGGAACGCCCTTGTCTCTCGCCGCGATTTGTAACTCGTATAAGCGCACTTCTTCAAAGTCCAGGGGGCCCCGCAGACGGATCTCCCCCGTCTGCGGATCAATGCTGAAGACATCTCTCTTGGCAGCAGGAACTGAACTGACGATGCTGAAGGAAAATTCGTGATTAATTCCCTCGTCCGGGTCTGTGGCACCCACGTGCGCCACGAGAGTCCCCTCGGCCGCGTTCTCCGGCAGCCGCACTTTATACACCGACTGGTTGAACTGGGGCGCGTTGTCGTTCGCATCCAGCACCGACACCACCAGCTGCACCGTGCCCGTCAGCGACGGCCTGCCCCCGTCACTCGCCGTCAGCACCAGACGGTGCTCGGCCAGAGACTCGCGGTCCAGACCTTTCGTCAGCACCAGGAACAGCGACTTCATATTTTCATCTGAAGATTTCACGTCCAGGGCGAAGTGCTCGCTGGGGCTGAGGGTATAGGAGAGCTGCGCGTTGGCTCCGATATCCGCATCCGACGCGCCCTCCAGCGGAAAGCGGGACCCCGGCAGCGACAGTTCCGCGATGCTGAGGTTTTTGGTGGCGGCGGGGAAGAGCGGGGCATTGTCGTTGATGTCGGTGACCTCCACCTCCACGTGGAAGACGCGCAGCGGCCGCTCCAGCAGCACCTCCAGGCGCAGGGCGCAGGGCGCGCTCTTCCCGCACAGCTCCTCCCGGTCCAGCCGCGAGCTCACCACCAGCGCCCCGCTCGCCCCGCTCACCTCCACGCTCGCCCGCCGGCCCTGCGCCACCAGCCGCAGCCGCCGCGCCTCCGCCTCGCCCGCCTCCAGGCCCAGGTCCTGCGCCAGCCGACCCACCACCGTGCCGCCCTTGGCTTCCTCCGGCACCGAGTAGCGCACCTGCCCGCCGCCCAGCGCCCAGGCCGCCTGCAGCACCAGCACCCGCACCACGGCCCGCACGCACACCGCCATGGCCGCCGCCGCCGCCCGCGCCCCGCACGGCTCCCGCCGCCGCCGCCGCCGCTCTCCTGCCCGCCCCGCGCCGCTCCCCCCGCGCGCACAGCCGCCCTTCCCGCCGCCCCGGGGCGGAGCCGCCCTCCCGCCGCTCCCGCGCCGTTCCTGAGCCTGCAGCGACACCGTGTGCTCCGCCGCCTCACTCGCGCCCGCCGCCGCCAGCACGGCAGCGACACCGCCCCCGCCTCGCGGGACGCCCCCGGCACTCGCGGGACGCCCCCGGCACTCGCGGGACACACCACGGCGACGGCGCCGCCACCGAGCCCAGCACAGGCCGAGACAGCAGCGCTAACGAGGGGGCAACAGCCCCGCAGCGCTGCGCTCCAGACGCCGCTCCCCGCACACCGACCGGCTCCCAGCCCTGCACGCACCACGCCGACGGACGCTCCTCCTTGGTTCTTTGCTTGCTTGCTTCCTTTCTCATCTCTCTTCTTCTTCGCTTCTCCATTCTCTGTCTTGCTTGCTTGCCTGCTTGCTTCTTGCTTGCATGCATTCTTCTGGGCATCTTCCTTCTTTCTCTTCTTTCCATCTTTCTGCTCCATCTTTCATTTCGGTACCTTGTTTCGTTTTTCCTTCTTTCCTTGCCTCCTTCTATTCATCTTCTCCTCTGTCCTTTATATGTTTCTCTATTCCTTCCTTCATTCTTTTAGGTTCTTCCTTTTTTCCTTCCATTCGTCCCTCCATTTATGTCTGCCTCTTCCTCTCCTCCTTCCTTTCTGTTGCCCTTTTGCTTCTTTGCTTTTTGCTTGCATGTTCTCTTTTCTTCCTTCCTTTCCTTCCTTCCTTCCTTTCATCCACTCCTTCTCTTCATTTGCTTCCTTGTTTTCATGCTTCCTTCCTTCTTGCTTATTTGATCTGTTCTTTTATATTCTCTTCCTTTTGTTACCACTCTATTTCCTCTGTCCTTCTTCTCTCCGTTTTTCAATTTCTGCATTAGAAAAAGTTTTTTACCTGTCTGCCTTCATTTCTTGCTCACTTCTATACTTCCCTTGTTGTCAGTTATTTGTTCCTTTTTTTCCTACTTTTTTCTTTCTTTTCAAGGTCTTCTTCCTTTCTTCTCTCCCATATGTCTTTCTCGTAGCCTCCGATCATTGCCTGCATATTCTGCCTCTTCGTCACTCCTTTCTTCATTTATTTCCCTCCACTGACCAAATCTTTTCTAAGTAACTACTCAACTCTCATCATCGAGCATGGATATGCCCTTAGTCAAGACCTCTCCTTCCTCTCCCTCACCACCTTCAATTGAGCCACGTGCAGCACTCACAAGAATGAAGTCCCCTTGGCAATTACTCTTCCAGTGATCTCACTCTCCACCTCTCCACGGGCCACGGCACTCAGAGCCACTGTGCAGGTATTGCACCTCAATTTCTGTGTTAGAAAAACTTTTATTTTTTTTACCTGTCTGCCTTCATTTCTTGCTCGCTTCTATACTTTCCTTCTTGTTAGTTATTTGTTCCTTTTTCTTCTACCTTTTTTTTCCTTCTTTACAAGGTCTTCTTTTTTTCCTCCTCCCATGTGTCTTTCTCTTAGCCTCCAATCATTACCCGGATATTCTGCCTCTTCATCTATTTCCCTCCATTGACCAAATCTTTTCTAAAGTAACTACACTACTCTCATCATCCAGCATAGATATGCCCTTAGGTAAGACCTCTCCTTCCTTGCCCTCACCACCTTCAATCGAGCCACGTGCAGCACTCACAAGGATGAAGTCCCCTTGGCGATTACTCTTCCAGTGATCTCACTCTCCACCTCTCCACGGGCCGTGGCACTCAGAGCCACTGCGCGGGCATTACACCTCGCAAAGCCTTCAGCAACACAAACCTGCTCTCACTTCTAACCCTGCACTGTGGCTTCATGCTCATCAATGAGGATTTGCTATAGGGAAAGAACACAGCATGAGAATCACATGGCAAAGGATACCTCTGCTTGATCGATACAGAATGAAGCACCCTTGCAAAAAGAGCACCAGCACCAGCATACCAGGACATCAGTGCAAACAGGCTCAAAGAGTCCACAGAGCTCAGGAGAGTCTTTCATTTGACAACTCAAACCCATAACACCCTAGCACACAAATCTTCCAAGAAGGGGGAAAAGCACGTGATACCCTCAGCTCTATTAACTCCCACACACCTCAAGGAAGACGCATTTCTTGAGGATCACATGCCAACCACACACCAAATGTTGAGCTCTTGCTTTGCTTTTCAGGCACACATCCACTGCCAGAACATACCAGCAGCAAGAACCTCAGGACCCAGGGAAATTACTCCCAGTGAAAACATCTCATCCATAAGCCACCCATCACACAACCCAGCAATTCTGGGAAGGTAACACCTCTGCTTTTCCATTAAAAAAAAAAAAGAAAAAAAAAAGAAAAAAAAAAGAAAAAAAAAGAAGACCCTCAACCATGAACACATCCCCCCCAGAGAAACACAGTAGGGTCCCTCCTCTACATGTCTTTGCTGTTCCCTGCTCACACTGAGCTGGGAAGCAAAAGGAGAGGAACGAGATCAGGCAACGGGGCTCTGTTGCTCCAAACCTAAAGACATTACCCAGGCTACATACTATCCATCCAACATAAACATATTGCAGTTAAATAGCAAAAAGCCATCATTGCTCTCTTGAACACATCTTCTCAGAGTACAAGTCACCTACCTGTAGGATCAGTGCTTGCTTGTTTAGAAAAAGAAGGACTTCCATGACAGGAGAACGGCTTGTAAAGGGCAATTTCTATAAAAGTTATTATAGATTTCTTGGGAAACTGGATGGAAAGATTTCCTTCAGATGTGGGACAGCTTTGAAATCATTGGACACCACACACTGCTACCATACGCACGTTCACGATTTGCAATGAGCCAAGCTACAAGACATGCACCATCTCCACCAACACCAACTATGCAAGTGTACCGTCTGGGGGGAAGTGCACAAAGATTACACCCACCCCGTCACGTCTCCTTAGAAATTTCCTGCATTTTTGATTACAGGCAGACACCAGGGTAAGGGACTGTTGCCAGTGGGAGGAACTGCTCTGCCCATTGGTACCCACACACTCACCAGAAGGCTCCAAGCCTACTGGCATTCCCCAGGCAATGTTCAGTCCATCCAACATAAAGGGAATACAACTGAACAGCAAATAAACATACACCTGTCTCTCAAACACATAGTCTTTGGGTATAAATGGTTTACCTGCAGCATTACTTGTAGATTGTTCATGTCAGAAGTGGTTTAAAAAGGACATTCTCATTTAAAGTTATCAGTGATTTCTAGGGAAACTGGACAGAACAAAAATCATCAAGCTTTGCAAAAGCTCCCCAATCATGGGAGAGTGCACTGTGCTCCCTGCCACACAGCTATCACTTGGGAAGCAAGAGGCAGACCTGAAAGCCAATGACATTGTCTCAAGGACAACCTCCGCTCTGAACAGTGCAAAGAACAGCACCCACACTCACAGCCAACTGCCCAAGTGTCTGCTCTCTGGCAGCAGCCACAACTCAGCAGACTACATCTCATCCACCGTTACCAACAGATTTCCAATATGAGAGAAGAAAAACAGCAGAGTGGAACATTTTCATTACAGGAGAGAAGACAACAGAAGGATCTCAATCCACTTCACTGAAACACAAGCTTTGCCCACAGCGTGAATACAAACAGCACTTCTTGCTGTCCCTCTCAAGCATACAATCAAAGGGAAGATTGCGGTGAGGTTTTGACAACTCAGGCAGAATCATCAATAGTGGGAAAAGCTCCTGCCCGAGCAACAACACTCGAGCTTCAGACAGACATGATTAAAGGCACCTATGGCAGATGTCTTCACAAGCAGGAACACCACAAGAACAACAGGGAGTGAGGACATTCAGAACTTGACTTTACAGGACCCTGCAGAAGTTCATCATTCTTCACGCGTGGCCCTGTTGTCCCCAGTCACTTGCTGGAATGCCTCCACAGGTCTCATCCTACATAAACCATGCTGCAGTTTCTCTCAATTTACTTGAGCTTCCTCTACATGCAGGAAGGGGATCCCCAGGGAAAATATCAGGCAAAAAAAAAATCAGGCAAAGCCTCCAAACACGCAGAACAAGGAAGCCATGTGGCATCATGAATAACACACTGCCTCGTATGCTCTAGCTGAATTTCTGGGAATTCTGAGAGGCTCCTGGCCAAGGACCACACTGTGCCCGGCCTCTTCTCCACACTGTCCTCTGGTATATCCTACCCTGCACCCTGGAAAATCGGATCTCCAGCTCAGTAAACATTCACCATTTTTTGATCAATGCCAGACATTGTCTTCATACATGGGAAGAAGATTTGACAGCCTATCCACAACTAGGTTTAAAGCTAAAAACAAGAAACATCATAAGGGGATTAATATAAGGGCCAGAAATTTTGTTAGAAATGTTTCAAGTGCAATCTGAATACCTGCAGGACTATCACCACCAGATCCACCCCTCACCTCTTGCACTCCTTCAGCGGTCTCAGGGAGAAATGCTGCACACCAGGAAGAAACAGCATTTGTGGAGCCCATGTCATGACAGCTCTAAACACAGTCGGTATTGATTTTATTCTGACAGAGAAAAACTCAAATACTGAACAGCTAGCCTCAGTATGAAGTTCCAAAAGTGGGAGCTGAGGAGGTCTTCAATGCATGCCAAGATATATGCGACAGTTAGAAAAATATCATAAGGGGGTGACACACAAGAAGTCCATAAAACAAACAGCAATGCAATGCAAGAAGAATTACTAGAACAAATACCAAAGGTGCTCGCGTATCTCATGTTCCATTACCAGCTGTGTGTGTGAAGAAGGAAAACTCCAACATCGCTGTCTCATGACCATCAGACAACCCACCAGCTGCACCCAGCTGTAAGGAACATTAGCTGGGCACAAGGAAAGTACCACACCTTCACAAGACAAGGCCCTCTGCAACCTCATCTAACTCAACTTCAGCCCTTCACACAAGGACAACACATCCTTGCAACTACGGAACTCACCCACTCCACCTCCTGGTCCACTTCTCTGCAATGCCTGAAGTTTTTCCTTCTCACTCAGCACATCCCGGAAGAGAGAGAGGGATTCAAAACTAATGCAGGGGTTATTCTCAGAAGGCATAAATCTCAAATGACATTCTGGACATTTCAACACCACATAATATTTTGAAGTTACAGAAGACCTGAAATCTTGGAGCCTGGAAAAGGGTCTTGCCCAGGAACACTCTGGGACCATTCTGCCCCACGATTTGCTTTAGGCACCCTTGATTCCCCATTCTGGGATGCGTGTTTTCAACAGAAGTAGACATCTCTCCATCATGTGTTATGGCATTCAATGCAGACTGTTGATTTCCTTTTCCCTTAAGCAGTCTGACTTCCCCCAAAGGTTCTGGTTCACATCAGGAAACAGCCAACTGCCACTCAGTGTCATTGTCACATTCACTTCCACCAGATGACACACCTTCCCTTCCCACCCCAAGGCTCACTCCAGCTTTCACAGACCTTTTCCATCAATGACAGCTCTGAAAACTGCAAAACCATGCCAATGGTTCCATACGCACAGTGTCTTGTAGATTACCTGGAAGAACATCAAAACAGGCCAGTGTGCGACATGCCACATGACCAACTCTCTTTTGAACAGTGATGTCATGACAATACTAACATCAGTAGGCTTTAATTTCATTCTGTGAGACCACAACCCAGATGGTGACAAGCGGAGAGCTGTTATTTCCAATAGCAACAGTATAGAAGGATATGGCACCTTCTCATGCAAAGTCGACTTCATGATTTTATGAGGTGTTGGCTGCTGATGACGCACATGTTGAAAGTATGTCAAAACAGGACACTGTAAGTCAAAACATTTCTCTGACCAGGAACTTAAGGCCACAACCAGGTGAAGATGACAGCACAACTGTTTCACTTGCGTGCCTGGAACGCATTTCTGAGCAATTAGGTACACTCATAAACATCAGACTGAAGAGAGAGAAAGAGAGAAAGAGAGAAAGAGAGAAAGAGAGAAAGGGAGAAAGGGAGAAAGGGAGAAAGGGAGAAAGGGAGGAAGAGAGGAAGGGAAGAAGGGAGGAGGGGAGGAAGGGAGGAAGGAAGAGAGGAAGAGAGGAAGAGAGGAATGAAGGAAGAGGCAGGCAGGCAGGCAGGCAGGCAGGCAGGCAGGCAGAAAGAAAGAAAGAAAGGAAGGAAGGAAGGAAGGAAGAAAACTTCATTATGAACGTTTCAAGTGCTAACAGAATGCCAAAGAACACTGACTGCTGGACTACCACCACTGGACCCACCCCTCACCTCTAGCACTCCTTCAAAACTGCTCTCCCCATTGGTACCAAAACGCTCACAAAAAGGCTCCGAACCTGCAGGCATTATCCAGGCAATGTTCAGTCCATCCAAAATAACAGAAGCACAACTAAACAGCAAGCAAACATACATTTGTCTTTCAAACACATATTTTTTGCATGTGAAAGCCTTACCTGCAGTGTCAGTCATTGATGGCTCAGGAAAACAACTGGATTTTTAGCAGGAGAATTGGTTTAAAAGGGGCATTCTCATTTAAAGTTATCAGTGATTTCTAAGGAAGCTGGACAGAACAAGCTTTGCAAAATCTCCCCAAACATGGGAGAGTGGCGGTGCTCCCTGCAACACAGCTATCACACGGGAAGTGAGAGGGAGACCTGAAAGCCACTGAAAGACAATCTCTCAAGGACAACCTCAGCTATCATAAGGGGTTTACACATGTTAAGTCCATAAAACAAACAGCAATGCAATGCAAGAAGAACAACTAGAACAAACACCAAAGATGCTCGCCTATCTCATGTTCCATTACAAGACCTGTGTGAGAAGGAGGAAGACTCCCAACAATGCTGTCTTATGACCATCACACAACCCACCAGCTGCACCCAGCTGTAATGAACATGAGCTGGCACAGGGAAAGTACCACACCACATTTACTAGCACTCTCCGGAAACAAGAGAGGCCGGTCACTGCAGAATGCATATAACTGGCACAGTCAGATCTTCTCAAGATGTCTCAAACAAAACAACTTGCCTGATGCAGAAAGACAGTTCTCTGTTGCTCTGTTCCTGAATGCACGCAATGCATTCATCAGAAAGCTTTCAAGTGCTAGCTGTATAGAATAGGATTAGAGGCAACAGGGAAAGCCTGAACTGCCTTTTCTCCTTTCATGGTAACTCCACTGTGAGAACCAAAGTGAAGAAGTTTACATCCTGGACAGAGAAAACCCTCAAGTCCCAGTTGTCACCTTGCATCAAGTCACCTTCACAGAAGAAACAGGCAACAGGAGGAAAGACTTTCAGGCATGAAACCACACCTAATATCAGCAACTTCTGTCCTCCACAGCCCCAAAAGGAAGTGAATAGTGCCTGCTGAACTATCACAGGCAGACAACTATTCAAGGGCCCTGTCCCAAAAGCAACAGCGGGGCTCCGAGCACAACAGCCCTTGGCAGAACCCGCACTGGGGCACAGACTCTGCCCACAGCGCTGTCAGCAATCGCAGCTCGAGCACCTGATGAGCACCGAGCGGCCGCGGGCCCGGGGGCTTTGCTCGGCTCCCAAAACCGCTTCCGAGCGGGCAAGAGTGGAGAAGGCAAAGGAGACGAAGAAGGCGAGAAAAAAATGTAAAGGGAGAGTAAGAAAGAAGAAGAGGAAAAGATTAAGGGTCGAGAGGAGGGCGAGTGGCACTGACCGTGTCCAGGAGAGCGGGCGGCTCCTGCGGCGGCTCCTTCGGCGCGGGGCCGGGCGGCGGCGGGCAGTTGGGGCTGAAAACCATCAGGTCGCTCTTGCCCGCGCCGTCCGCCACGCACAGGCTCCGGCTCTGGCGCTGCGAGTACGACCAGCTGCCCACCTCGCTGGCGCACACCAGCGTCGCCGGCCCGGGCCCCGCCAGCACGGCCGCCCGCGGCGCCCAGCGCGACGCCCCGTACAGCACCACCGCCAGCAGGAACAGGCTCGACACCGCGCAGATGGCCACCACCAGCCACACGTTCGTCGCCGACGCCGCCGCCGCCGCCGCCGCGCCGCCCTCCGCGCCCGCCGCCGGCCGCAGCCCCGCCCCCGCCGACACCGCCCCCGCCGCCGCCAGCGCCGCCTCGGCGCCCTCCACCAGCGACACGCTCAGCGTGGCCGTGGCCGAGCGCGACGGCTCCCCGTGGTCCCGCACCACGATCAGCAGCCTCTGCCGCGGGCCGTCCGCCTCCTCCAGCGCCCGCGCCGTGCTCACCTCGCCGCTGTACAGCCCCACGCGGAACGGGCCCTTGCCCCGCGGCTCCCACAGCTCGTAGCGCAGCCACGCGTTGTAGCCCGAGTCCGCGTCCACCGCGCGGATCTTCGCCACCACCTGCCCCGCCGGCGCCCCCCACGCCGCCCACGCCCACAGCGACCCCGCCGCCGCCGCCGCCGCCGACGACGCCTCGCCCGCAGCCCAGGGCCCCGGCCCGCCGCCGGCAGGCGGGAGCAGCGCCGGCGCGTTGTCGTTCTCGTCCACCACGAAGAGCTGCACCGTGGCGTTGCCGCACAGCGGCGGCTCGCCCGCGTCCACCGCCCGCACCTCGAACTGCAGCACCTGCAGCTCCTCGTAGTCCAGGGGCTGCAGCGCCCACAGCCGCCCGCTCTCCGCGTCCACCGACACGTAGCTCGACGCCGGACGCCACCCCGACCCCGACCCCGACCCCGACCCCGCGCCCGCGCCGCCCTCCGCCACCGAGTAGCTCACGCGCCCGTTGCCCGCCTCGTCCGGGTCCCGCGCCCACAGCCGCGCCAGCTCCGCGCCCGCCGCGTTGTTCTCCCGCGCCAGCACCGTGTACACGGCCTGCGCGAACGCCGGCGCGTTGTCGTTCACGTCCGACACCGGCACCCGCAGCCCGCGGCTGGCGCGCAGCGGCGGCGCCCCGCCGTCCTCCGCCCGCACCTCCACCTCGTACTCCGACACCCGCTCCCGGTCCAGCGCCTCCCGCAGCACCAGCGAGTACGAGCCCGCGAACGTCGCCACCAGCCCGAACGGCGACGGCGGCCACACCGCGCACCGCACCCGCCCGTTCGCCCCCGAGTCCCGGTCCGACACGCTCAGCAGCGCCACCACCGTCCCCACCGACGCGTCCTCGGCCACCGGCACCGACAGCGACGTCACCCACACCTCGGGCGCGTTGTCGTTCACGTCCAACACCTCCACCACCACCTTGCAGTGCCCCAACAACGGGGGCGTCCCCTTGTCTTGCGCCTTCACGTGTAGCTCGTATAAAGGCACTGTCTCAAAATCTAGTGGTCCCGTCAGTCGGATTTCACCGCTCTTTGCATCAATGCGGAAAATGTCGGAGGCAGATGATGGATTAGAGTTACCAATCTTGTATGTCAGTTCCCGATTCATTCCCTCGTCCGGGTCGCTGGCGCCCACCCGCGCCACCAATGTCCCTTCTGAGGCATCTTCAGACAAACGCGCGTTGTACACCGACTGGTTGAACTGGGGCGCGTTGTCGTTCACATCCAGCACCAACACCACCAGCTCCACCGTGCCCGTCAGCGACGGCCTGCCCCCGTCACTCGCCGTCAGCAACAGACGGTGCTCGGCCAGCGACTCGCGGTCCAGAGATTTCCTTAATACAAGAAAAAGGGATTTACTGCGTAAGTCACTATTTTCTTCCTCTATTCCGAAGTGCTCGCTGGGGCTGAGGGTATAGGAGAGCTGCGCGTTGGCTCCGATATCCGCATCTGACGCGCCCTCCAGCGGGAAACGGGAACCGGGAGGCGAGTTTTCCGATAAACTGAGGTTTACCAGAGCGGCGGGGAAGAGCGGGGCATTGTCGTTGATGTCGGTGACCTCCACCTCCACGTGGAAGACGCGCAGCGGCCGCTCCAGCAGCACCTCCAGGCGCAGGGCGCAGGGCGCGCTCTTCCCGCACAGCTCCTCCCGGTCCAGCCGCGAGCTCACCACCAGCGCCCCGCTCGCCCCGCTCACCTCCACGCTCGCCCGCCGGCCCTGCGCCACCAGCCGCAGCCGCCGCGCCTCCGCCTCGCCCGCCTCCAGGCCCAGGTCCTGCGCCAGCCGACCCACCACCGTGCCGCCCTTGGCTTCCTCCGGCACCGAGTAGCGCACCTGCCCGCCGCCCAGCGCCCAGGCCGCCTGCAGCACCAGCACCCGCACCACGGCCCGCACGCACACCGCCATGGCCGCCGCCGCCGCCCGCGCCCCGCACGGCTCCCGCCGCCGCCGCCGCCGCTCTCCTGCCCGCCCCGCGCCGCTCCCCCCGCGCGCACAGCCGCCCTTCCCGCCGCCCCGGGGCGGAGCCGCCCTCCCGCCGCTCCCGCGCCGTTCCTGAGCCTGCAGCGACACCGTGTGCTCCGCCGCCTCACTCGCGCCCGCCGCCGCCAGCACGGCAGCGACACCGCCCCCGCCTCGCGGGACGCCCCCGGCACTCGCGGGACGCCCCCGGCACTCGCGGGACACACCACGGCGACGGCGCCGCCACCGAGCCCAGCACAGGCCGAGACAGCAGCGCTAACGAGGGGGCAACAGCCCCGCAGCGCTGCGCTCCAGACGCCGCTCCCCGCACACCGACCGGCTCCCAGCCCTGCACGCACCACGCCGACGGACGCTCCTCCTTGCTTGCTTGCTTCCTTCCTTTCTTTCTCGTCTCTCTCCTCCTTTCCTTCTCCTCCATTCTCTGCCTTGCTTGCTTTCCAGCTTGCTTTCTTACTTGCCTACATTCTTCTGGACGTCTACTTTCATTCTTTCTCTTCTTTCACTTCTTTCCTCCTTCCATCTTTGCTTCTTTGCTTCCTGCCCTTCCATTTCCTAAATTTCCCTCTTTTCCTAAATTTCCTATATTTTCTAAATATTCCTAATTTTCCTAAATTTACTTTTCACTTCTTTCATTCCTTCCTTTCCTTCCTTCCCTGGCGCTTTTCTCCTTTGTTTCTCTTCCATTCTCTTTCTTGCTTGGTTCTTGCTTGCTTCTTCCTTGCTTCTTGCTTGCTTGCATTCTTCTTGATGTCTTCTTTCTTTCTTTCTTTCTTTCCTTCCTTCCTTCCTTCCTTCCTTCCTTCATCTTTCTCTTAGATTTCTTCATTTGTTCTCTACCTGTCTTCCTGTTTCTTGTTTTGTCCTTTCAGCGCCTTCTTTCCTTTTCTTTTATTTCTTTCATACTTTTAGTTCCTTCTTACCTTTTCTCTTACTACTTTGATTCATCATACATGTTTCTTCATGTTTCCTTTCTTTCCTTCACTCCTTCTATCCATCTGCTTCTCTTCCTCTGCTCTTTACTATTCCTGATCTTCTTCCTCCTCTTCTTTTTTTTTCCTCCTTTATCACAATGCTTTTCAAATGCCTGCACCACTCTTCCAATCAAGCTCAGACATGCTCTGAGGCAAGAACTCTTCTTCCTCGTCGTCACCGCCTTCCATTCTGCTCTGTACAGCATCCCTTAGCACTCAGGAGGACCATGTCCCCCCAGGAATTTCTCTGATGAGCCACTGCACACCAGAGGACGTGGATGCCCACTACAAACAGTCTCCAAGACCTCCATACAGCTCAGGTGAGTCTTTCACTCACTTTCACAAACTGCAACCTTTCATGACTGTCCTGCTGCCTGCTCACACCGAGGTGGGAAGCAACAGGAAAGGAACAAGATCAGGCAGCAGGGCTCTGCTGCTCCAAAACTACAGCCATTACCCAGGATACATTCCCTCCACCCAACAAGAACATATTACAGTTATTAGCAAAAATTGTGCATTGCTCTCTTGAACACATCTTATTTGGGCAGGAGCCACTTACCTGTAGGATCAGTGCTTGCTTGTTTAGAAAAAGAAGCATTTCCATGACAGGAGAATTGCTTATAAAGAACAATTTCAATGAAAGTTTTCAGAGATTTCTGGGGAAGCTGGATAGAAAAATTTCCTTCAGATGTGGGACACCTCTGAAATCAGTGGACACCACGCACTGCTCCCATACACTCATTCACTTTTTGGAATGAGCCCTGCTAGAAGAAACCCACCATCTCCACCAACACCAGCTATGCTAGTACAAAGACTGGGAGGAAGGCAAGTGCACAAAGATTACACCTACACCATCATGTCTCCTCAGAAATTTCCTCTATTTCTGACACCAGGCAGAGACCAGGGGAAGGAACTGTTGCCACTGGGAGAAACTGCTCTCCCCATTGGCGTCCACATATTACCCAGAAGGCTCCAAACCTACAGGCATTCCCCAGGCAATGTTCAGTCCATCCAACATAAAGGGAACACAACTAAACAGCAAAAAATACATACACCTGTCTCTCAAACACATACTTTTCGCATATGAACAACTTACCAGCAGCATCAGCGGTTGCATGCTCAGAAAAAGTAACAGATTCATGGATGGATAATTGGTTTCAAAGAGAAATTTTCATTTAAAATCTTCCGTGATTTCTAGGGAAGCTGGGCTGAAGAGAAATCATCAAGATTAGCAAAAGCTCCCCAGTCACGGGAGAGTGTGATGTACTCCCTGACACACAGCTATCACACAGGAAGCCATCATACCGGAGAAAAAAAAAAAAAAAAAAAAAGGCTCCCATTCCAGCTCATTGAAACACAAGATTTGCCAACAGCGTAAACATGGAGAGCACTTCTTCCCCTCCTCCCCACTTCTTGGCAAAGGCCACACTCTGGCTTCCACCCAGCATCTCCATTTCCCACAAAAAAAGGTTCTTTTCCTACACAACACCATCCTGTCCATTGCAAAATGCTCACTCCTTCTCCGTGCCGTTCACAAAATCACTGCCACAACACCTGAACAATGTTCCACCCCACAGACAGCATCCAGCTCCAAACCCACCTCTGAGCATCACCCTCTGCAGAACCTCGCCTTCTCCCACCACCGCCAGGCTCTTCCCCCTGCACAAATGGCACTCTCAAGGCTTTGCACTGGCTCTGCAATCTCAGAGTGAAATGGAGAAAGCCGGACCGATGGACAACGTTTACAGCAGCTTCTGATGGAGCAGCCACTCCTCATGCTCAGGAACACAGGAGTCAAAGGCCATCTGCCAGACTGCTGCAAATCCAGGACCATGGTACAGAACAGTGAGATGAACGAAAACCAAGTGGCCAAACAAAAACAAAACTCCACACATAACCTGGGGAGGCCCTGGAATACCAGCCCAGAGAGTGATGCAAATAGTCTTCCTTGGAGACAGACATAACTTGACAGGGTGAAGCCCTGATCAGCTTCATCGAAATGCAGTGTTCATCCTGCTCTCAGCAAGGGAACCACGGATGTCCACGTGTCACCTTCAACACAAGCTACCTTAAGGTCCCCAGCATTCACTTCCACTGCAAAAAGGGAGGTCATCCCAGGAAAACATCAGCTTCCAACAAGTTGCCAGCAAACACAAGATCGCCCTGCTCAAGATCACCAGATCACCATAGGAACATCAGGAATGGCCCAGTCCTACTCAGCGCCACTGACATGTTCACCTCCAGCAGATACCACACTTGCTCGCCACACCCCAAGGCTGACTCCAACTCTTGCAGAACCTTCCCATCAATGAAAGCACCACAAAGAAACATACAAACAGAATCACATAGACACTGTCTCCAGCACACTCTGCAGCTGACCCTTCCAGTTTTCTGTGCTTCATTAATCTCAGATGCAAACATTACAGGGGGATGAGCAACACGATTTCTAAAGGTGATGGTGTGACAGCCCAAAAGGCAAAAGGTGCTCATTTCATTTTGTGAAAGAACACCCCAGATGTTGACAAGCAAAGCACTCTTATGGATAACATCAACTCTATTCATGCATGTGTTACATCTTCCAATGAAACATTCTGGGGATTTTGAAGGGGCTGGCTGTGAATGCCAATGTTGAAAGCACATGAAATCAGGACACCGTATGTCAAACCATCTCTCTGGTCAGGAACAAAAGGCCACAATCAGGCAAAGATGAGAGTACAGTTGTTTCATGTGCCTCAATGGAATGCATTTCTGAGTAATGTCTCAACATCACAACACCAGCAGCTCTACAGTCTCAGGCATCCTTCTGGAACCACACATGGCAAGAAGATTTCACAAGGTCTCCAAACAAAAAAAACAACAACCAACCAACCAAAGACATTTTCCTTAGAAAGGTTTCAAGGGCACACTGAATGACAAAGAATAGTGCCTGCAGGATCACCATCACCACCCTTCATGTCTGGAACTCCTTCAGCAATCTCAGGTGTAAATGCTGCACAACAAAAAGAAACAGCATTTGTGGAGCTCATGTCATGACAGCTCGAAGCAAAATCGGTATTGGTTTTATTCTGTCAGAGAAAACCTCAGATACTGAACAACTAGCCTCAGTAAGATGTTCCAAACCAGGAGCTGAGGACCTCTTGGATGCACGCCAACAGAGATGTGAAAATTAAAAAAGAAAAAAAATAATAATACGGGGATTACACATAAGGGGATTGTAAGTCCATAAAACCAACAGCAGTAGAATACAAGAAGAACGAGTTGAACAAACACCAAAGGTACTCCCCTATCTCATGTTCCATTACCAGCTCTCTGTGTGAAGGAGCAAGACTCCAACATTGCTGTATCGTGAGCATCAGACACCCCACCAACTGCATCCAGCTGTAATGAACATGAGCTGGGCACAAGGAAACAATCACACCACATTTACCAGCACTCCAAGGACACAAGCGAGGCCGGTCACCGCAGAATGCATACAACTGGCACAGTCAGATCCTCTGAAGTCATCCACAAACAGAACACCCTGACTGATGCACAAAACCAGATTCTTTCTTGCCCTGACCTCTGGCTGTGCTCTTCTACCTCTGTATTGCAAAGCACACCAGTGGCATACTCATAAAGGGAAAAAGTATAACATGGTTTCAGATGCATCTTCCCCTTTACAAACTACTTTCTGGTGGTAAAGAGAGTGAAAAAGTCGGTATATTTTCAAAGAGCATAAAAAGAGATGGGGGACACAAGCATGGCTTGCAGAGAGCGGAGACATGGTGATCACAAGCAACTGCAACTCTACACAGAATCCATGCAACAGCAGCATAGGGAGGGAGTCAAAATACCTTCCCCTGACATATTCTGACCCGCACAAGACATGCCCTCTGCAACCTCATCTAACGCAACTCCAGCCCTCCACACGAGGACAACACATCCCTGCCTCAAGGGAAATCACCCACTCCACTTCCTGGTCCACTTCTCTGCGATGCCTGAAGCTTTTCCTTCTCATCCAACATGTCCCAGAGGAGAAAGAGAAATTCACAACTAATGAAAGGCAATATACACACTAGGCGTATACCTCAAATGACATGCAGACCATTTCAACACCACATACTGTCTCAAGTTAAGGAAGACCTTCAAATCCTGTCTCTTGGAGTCTACGAAAGGGTCTTCCACAGCAACACTCTTGGACGATTCTTCCTTAGGCTTTGCTTTAGACACCCATGATCCACCATTCTGGGACGTGTGTTCTTAACACAAGTACGCATCTCTCCATCCTGTGTTATGACATGCAATGCAGACTTGATTTCCTTTTCAAGTTCATGGTTCACATCAGGAAATTACCAGGTCCCATTCACTGCCATTGCCACATTCATCTCTACCTGATTACATTTTTTCCCTTCCCACCCCCATGGATCACTTCAGATTTCACAGACCCTTCCCATCAATCACAGCTACAAAAATGCAAAATATTCCAATGATACCAAATGCACAATGTCTCGCAGACTCTTTGTAATAACGTCTAAGCAGGGCTGTGTGTGACATGCCACTTCCCTGACAAGGAATACAAATCCACAGTCAGAAAAGCCTAAAGACCTAAGTGTCACCTTCGTCATTGCTTCTTGACAGGACAATCAAAACACACAAAGACAAAGTTCTCAACAAGAACAAAAACAATATACAAAAAATCGACACCAGCAGGCTCGGCATTCAGCTACTTAAATGGCTTTCAATAGTGCCTGCTGCACAGTCACCACCACATCGACTCTTCCTGGCCTGCAGTCCTTCAACATTCTCGAGCAGAAATGCTTCAAACCAGTAACCAACAGGACTTGCAGAGACCATGTTGTGACAGATCTAATGAAAATAGGCACTGATTTCATTCTCTATGAGAAAAACTCAGATACTGAACAGCTAGCCTCAATAAGATGTTCGAAAGCAGGAGATGAGATCTTGGAGACACAAATACAGAGATGCCAATGCCATCATCAGCTGATTACAGACATTAGCACAGTAATAGGACCAGGCATACATGGCCACAACTAGAACAAGTTGAACAGACACCAACGGTGCTCACCTGCACCATGTCCCTTTGTAACAGTGTGTGAGAAGGAAAGACATCAATATTCAGATACCATAGGTATCAGACATAACGCATGAAGAGATGACTTCACAGCTGACCCTGTACAGCACAAGTGGTTTCTAGAAGGGCCCTGTCCTGGCAGCAGGAGCGGGGCTCTGAGCACAACAACCCTTGGCAGGACCCGCGCTGGGGCACAGACCCAGACCACAGCGCTGTCGGAACTCGCAGCTCGAGCACCTGACGAGCACCGAGCGGCCGCGGGCCTGGGGGTTGCGCCCGGCTGCCACAACCCCCTCGAGGGGGCAGGCGGGAGCAGGAACGAGGAAGGAGCAGAAGAGAGCGAGGAAAAGATTTTAAAGGGCAAGGAAAAGGGAGAAAGATTAAAGGGCAAGAGGAGGGCGAGTGGCACTGACCGTGTCCAGGAGAGCGGGCGGCTCCTGCGGCGGCTCCTTCGGCGCGGGGCCGGGCGGCGGCGGGCAGTTGGGGCTGAAAACCATCAGGTCGCTCTTGCCCGCGCCGTCCGCCACGCACAGGCTCCGGCTCTGGCGCTGCGAGTACGACCAGCTGCCCACCTCGCTGGCGCACACCAGCGTCGCCGGCCCGGGCCCCGCCAGCACGGCCGCCCGCGGCGCCCAGCGCGACGCCCCGTACAGCACCACCGCCAGCAGGAACAGGCTCGACACCGCGCAGATGGCCACCACCAGCCACACGTTCGTCGCCGCCGCCGCCGCCGCCGCCGCCGCGCCGCCCTCCGCGCCCGCCGCCGGCCGCAGCCCCGCCCCCGCCGACACCGCCCCCGCCGCCGCCAGCGCCGCCTCGGCGCCCTCCACCAGCGACACGCTCAGCGTGGCCGTGGCCGAGCGCGACGGCTCCCCGTGGTCCCGCACCACGATCAGCAGCCTCTGCCGCGGGCCGTCCGCCTCCTCCAGCGCCCGCGCCGTGCTCACCTCGCCGCTGTACAGCCCCACGCGGAACGGGCCCTTGCCCCGCGGCTCCCACAGCTCGTAGCGCAGCCACGCGTTGTAGCCCGAGTCCGCGTCCACCGCGCGGATCTTCGCCACCACCTGCCCCGCCGGCGCCCCCCACGCCGCCCACGCCCACAGCGACCCCGCCGCCGCCGACGACGACGACGCCTCGCCCGCAGCCCAGGGCCCCGGCCCGCCGCCGGCAGGCGGGAGCAGCGCCGGCGCGTTGTCGTTCTCGTCCACCACGAAGAGCTGCACCGTGGCGTTGCCGCACAGCGGCGGCTCGCCCGCGTCCACCGCCCGCACCTCGAACTGCAGCACCTGCAGCTCCTCGTAGTCCAGGGGCTGCAGCGCCCACAGCCGCCCGCTCTCCGCGTCCACCGACACGTAGCTCGACGCCGGACGCCACCCCGACCCCGACCCCGACCCCGACCCCGCGCCCGCGCCGCCCTCCGCCACCGAGTAGCTCACGCGCCCGTTGCCCGCCTCGTCCGGGTCCCGCGCCCACAGCCGCGCCAGCTCCGCGCCCGCCGCGTTGTTCTCCCGCGCCAGCACCGTGTACACGGCCTGCGCGAACGCCGGCGCGTTGTCGTTCACGTCCGACACCGGCACCCGCAGCCCGCGGCTGGC
This sequence comes from Anser anser, assembly GCF_964211835.1. Lineage (NCBI taxonomy): Eukaryota > Metazoa > Chordata > Aves > Anseriformes > Anatidae > Anser > Anser anser. The sequence goes on from NW_028153923.1 coordinate 48,631, forward strand.
GCGCAGCGGCGGCGCCCCGCCGTCCTCCGCCCGCACCTCCACCTCGTACTCCGACACCCGCTCCCGGTCCAGCGCCTCCCGCAGCACCAGCGAGTACGAGCCCGCGAACGTCGCCACCAGCCCGAACGGCGACGGCGGCCACACCGCGCACCGCACCCGCCCGTTCGCCCCCGAGTCCCGGTCCGACACGCTCAGCAGCGCCACCACCGTCCCCACCGACGCGTCCTCGGCCACCGGCACCGACAGCGACGTCACCCACACCTCGGGCGCGTTGTCGTTCACGTCCAACACCTCCAGCTCCACGCTGCAGTGTCCTGATAACGAGGGCGTCCCCTTGTCTCTCGCCTCAATGCGAAAGTCAAACACACTGACTTCTTCGAAGTCCAGGGGACCGACGAGTCGGATCTCGCCGGTGTGCGCATTAACGGAAATGAGATCTCTTCCACTCAGGGGAATAAAGTTGCTCGCGCTGTAGGTTACTTCACTGTTACTTCCCTCGTCCGGGTCCGTGGCACACACGCGCGCCAACAGTGTCCCCTCCTCTGCGTTCTCCAGCACCTGCACTTTATACACCGACTGGTTGAACTGGGGTGCGTTGTCGTTCGCATCCAGCACCGACACCACCAGCTCCACCGTGCCCGTCAGCGACGGCCTGCCCCCATCTCTCGCCGTCAGCAACAGACGGTGCTCGGCCAACGACTCCCTGTCCAAAGATTTCTTTAATACAAGATAAGGAATGATATTCCGTTCATTCTCTTTTTGTAATTCCAGAGCGAAGTGCTCGCTGGGGCTGAGGGTATAGGAGAGCTGCGCGTTGGCTCCGATATCCGCATCCGACGCGCCCTCCAGCGGAAAGCGGGACCCCGGCATGGTATTTAATTCCGGGATGCTGAGGTTTTTGGTGGCGGCGGGGAAGAGCGGGGCATTGTCGTTGATGTCGGTGACCTCCACCTCCACGTGGAAGACGCGCAGCGGCCGCTCCAGCAGCACCTCCAGGCGCAGGGCGCAGGGCGCGCTCTTCCCGCACAGCTCCTCCCGGTCCAGCCGCGAGCTCACCACCAGCGCCCCGCTCGCCCCGCTCACCTCCACGCTCGCCCGCCGGCCCTGCGCCACCAGCCGCAGCCGCCGCGCCTCCGCCTCGCCCGCCTCCAGGCCCAGGTCCTGCGCCAGCCGACCCACCACCGTGCCGCCCTTGGCTTCCTCCGGCACCGAGTAGCGCACCTGCCCGCCGCCCAGCGCCCAGGCCGCCTGCAGCACCAGCACCCGCACCACGGCCCGCACGCACACCGCCATGGCCGCCGCCGCCGCCCGCGCCCCGCACGGCTCCCGCCGCCGCCGCCGCCGCTCTCCTGCCCGCCCCGCGCCGCTCCCCCCGCGCGCACAGCCGCCCTTCCCGCCGCCCCGGGGCGGAGCCGCCCTCCCGCCGCTCCCGCGCCGTTCCTGAGCCTGCAGCGACACCGTGTGCTCCGCCGCCTCACTCGCGCCCGCCGCCGCCAGCACGGCAGCGACACCGCCCCCGCCTCGCGGGACGCCCCCGGCACTCGCGGGACGCCCCCGGCACTCGCGGGACGCCCCCGGCACTCGCGGGACACACCACGCCGACGGCGCCGCCACCGAGCCCAGCACAGGCCGAGACAGCAGCGCTAACGAGGGGGCAACAGCCCCGCAGCGCTGCGCTCCAGACGACGCTCCCCGCACACCGACCGGCTCCCAGCCCTACACGCACCACGCCGACGTACGCTCCTCTTCCTCACTTGCTTGTTTTTCCTGTCTTTCTCCTACTTTGCTTCTACTCCATTCTCTTTCTTGCTTCCTTTCTTGCTTCCCTAGTTTCTTCTGAACGTCTTCTTGCCTTCCTTCACTACTAACCAACTTTCGTTTCTTTCCTCCTTCTGTCTTTGCTTCTTTGCTTCCTTCCTTTCCGTATTTTCCTAAATTTCCTTCCTTTCATTTCTTTCTTGCTTCCTTTCCTTCCTTCCCTGGCTCTTCCCTCCTTTGTTTCTCTTCCACTCTCTGTCTTGCTTGCTTCTTGCTTGCCTGCATTCTTCTCGACTTCTTTCTTCTCTCTTTCTTTCTCTCAGATTATTTCTTCATTTGTTCTCTACCTCTCTTCCAGTTCCTTCTTTCATTCTTTCAGTTCCTTATTTCCTTTTCTCTTACTTATTTCATTCATCCTACAGTTTCTTCATGCTTCCTTCCTTTCCTTCACTCCTTCTATACATCTGCTTCTCCTCCTCTTCTCTTTACTTTTCCTTTTCTTCTACCTCCTCTTCATTTTTTTCCTCCTTTATCAAAATGCTTTCCAAATGCCTGCACCTCTCTTCCAAGCTAGCTCAGACATGCTCTGAGGCAAAACCTCTTCTTCCTCTTCCTTGCCACCTTCCATTCTGCTCTGTACAGCTTCCCTTAGCACTCATGAGGACCATGTCTCCCCAGGAATTTCTCTGATGAGCCACCGCACACCAGACGACCTGGATGCCCACTTCAAACAGGCTCCAAGACCTCCATATAGCTCAGGTGAGTCTTTCACTCATTTTTTTTAACAGAAAAAAATACATACATCTGTCTCTCAAACATTTTTTTTTTTTTGCATATGAACAACTTACGGGCAGCATCAGTGGTTGCTTGCTCAGAAAAATGAATAGATTCATGCATGGATGTTGTGGTTTAACCCGGCTGGCAGCTAAACACCACACAGCCGTTCGCTCACCCTCCCCCCTCCCTCTCTGGGATGGGGGAGAGAAACGGGAAAGTGAAGCCGGTGAGTTGAGATAAAGACAGTTTATTAAGACAGGAATATAATAATAACAATAATAATAATAATAGTGATAATGATAATGGTATTAATAATAATAATGTGTAAGAAAACAAGTGATGCACAATGCAATTGCTCACCACCCGCTGACCGATGCCCAGCCTATCCCCGAGCAGCCGACCCCCCACCCCGGCCAGCCACCCCTATATATTGTTTAGCATGACGTCAGATGGTATGGAATACCCCTTTGGCCAGTTTGGGTCAGCTGTCCTGGGTCTGTCCCCTCCCAGCTCCTGCTGCACCCCCAGCCTGCCCGCTGGCAGGACAGAGCGAGAAGCCAAAAAGTCCTTGGCCTGGTGTAAACGCTGCTCTGCAACAATTAAAACATCAGCATGTTATCAGCGCTCTTCTCATCCTAATCCAAAACATAGCACCCTACCAGCTACTATGAGGGAAAATTAACTCTGTCCTAACTGGAACCAGGACAATGGAGAACTGGTTTAAAAGGGAAATTCTCATTTAAAGTCTTCAGTGATTTCTAGGGAAGCTGGACTGAACAGAAATCATCGAGCTTAGCAAAAGCTCCTCAGTCATGGGAGAGTGTGAGGTGCTCCATGACACAGCTATCAAACAGGAAGCTGTCACGCAGGAGAGAAGAAAACCAAAGGATCCCATTCCCCTTCATCGAAACACAACCTTTTCCAACATCATAAACACAGACAGCACTTCTTTCCCTTCTCCACACTTCTTGGCCAATGCCACACTCTGGTTGCAACCACTTCCCACACACAAGGCTCATTTCCTGCTCAGTAACACCCTCCCCACAATCGAATGCCCACCACTTCTCTGCGCTGCTCACAAAATCACTGCCACAACACCTGAACAATGTTCCACCCCACCGACACAATCCAGCTCCAAACCCACCTCTGAGCATCACCCTCTGCAGAGCCTCGTCTTCTCCCACAATTGCCAGGCTCTTCCCCAATTCACAAACGGCACTCGCAAGGTTATGCACTGGCTCTGCAGTCTCGGTGTTAAACAGAGAAAGCTGGACCGATGGAAAATGTTTACAGCAGCTCCTGGTGGAGCCACCACTCCTCATGCTCAGGAACACAGGAGTCAAAGGCCATCTGCCAGACTGCTGCAAAGCCAGGCCCATGGTACAGAAGAGTGAGATGAACGAAAACCAAGTGGGCAGAAAAAAAAAAAACTCTACGTAGAACCTGGGGAGGCCCTGGAACACTGGGCCAGGGATTGACACAAATAGCCTTCCTTGGAGACACACAGACCTTGACAGGATGAGGCCCTGACCAGCCTCTTCTAACTGCAGTGTTCCTCCTGCTCTCAGCAAGGGAACCATGGATGTCCACGTGTCACCTTCAACACGAGGTTCCTTAAGGTCCTCGGCATTCACTTCCACTGCAAAAAGGGAGGTCATCCCAGGAAAACATCAGCTTCCAGCAAGTTGCAAGCAAACGCAAGGCAAGATCACCCTGCTCAAGATCATCCTGGGAACATACAAAATGGCCCGGTCCTACTCAGTGCCACTGACATGTTCACCTCCACCAGATACCACACTTGCTCGCCACACCCCAAGGCTGACTCCAACTCTTGCAGAACCTTCCCATGAATGAAAGCACCACAGAGAAGCATACAAACAGTATCACATAGACACTGTCTCCAGCACATCCTCTGCAGCTGACCCTTCCAGTTTTCAGTGCTTCAGCAATCGCAGATGCAAACATTACAGGGGGATGAGCAACACGATTTCTAAAGGTGATGGTGTAACAGCCCAAAAGGCAATGGGTGCTCATTTCATTTTGTGAAAGAACACCCCAGATGTTGACAAGCAAAGCACTCTTATGGATAACATCAACTCTATGCATGCATGTGTTACATCTTCCAATGAAAACTTCTGGGGATTTTGAAGGGGCTGGCTGTGAATGCCAATGTTGAAAGCACGTGAAATCAGGACACCGTATGTCAAACCATTTCTCTGGTCAGGAATGAAAGGCCACAAACAGGCAAAGATGAGAGTACAGTTGTTTCATGTGCCTCAATGGAATGCATTTCTGAGTAATGTCTCAACATCACAACTCCAGCGGCTCTGCAGTTTCAGGCACCTTTCTGGAACCACACATGGCAAGAAGATTTCACAAGGTCCCCAACCAAAAAAAACAACAACCAACCAACCAAAGACATTTTCCTTAGAAAGGTTTCAAGGGCACACTGAATGACAAAGAATAGTGTCTGCAGGACCACCATCACCACCCTTCATGTCTTGAACTCCTTCAGCAATCTCAGGTGTAAATGCTGCACAACAAAAAGAAACAGCATTTGTGGAGCTCATGTCATGACAGCTCGAAGCAAAATCGGTATTGGTTTTATTCTGTCAGAGAAAACCTCAGATACTGAACAACTAGCCTCAGTAAGATGTTCCAAACCAGGAGCTGAGGACCTCTTGGATGCACACCAACAGAGATGTGAAAATTAAAAAAGAAAAAAAATAATAATACGGGGATTACACATAAGGGGATTGTAAGTCCATAAAACCAACAGCAGTAGAATACAAGAACGAGTTGAACAAACACCAAAGGTGCTCCCCTATCTCATGTTCCATTACCAGCTCTCTGTGTGAAGGAGCAAGACTCCAACATTGCTGTATTGTGAGCATCAGACACCCCACCAACTGCATCCAGCTGTAATGAGCATGAGCTGGGCACAAGGAAACAATCACACCACATTCACCAGCACTCCAGGGACACAAGCGAGGCCGGTCACCGCAGAATGCATACAACTGGCACAGTCAGATCCTCTGAAGCCATTCTCAAAGAAAACACCTTGGTTCATGCTTCAAACCAGTTTCCTTCTTGCCCTGACCTCTGGCTGTGCTCTTCTACCTCTGTACTCCAAAGCACTCTAGCGGCATACTCATAAAGGGAAAAGTATAACATGATTTCAGATGCATCTTCCCCTTTACAAACAACTTTCTGGTGGTAAAGAGAGTGAAAAAGTTGGTATACTTTCAATGCGCATAGAAAAAGACAGGGGACACAAGCATGGCTTGCAGAGAGCAGAGACATGGTGATCACAAGCAACTGCAACTCTACACAGAATCCATGCAACAGCAGGAAAGGGAGGGAGTCAAAATGCCTTCCTTTCACATATTCTGACCTGCACAAGACAAGGCCCTCTGCAACCTGATCTAATGCAGTTCCAGCCCTCCACACAAGGACAACACATCCCTGCCTCGAGGGAAATCACCCCGTCCACTTCCTGGTCCACTGCTCTGTGATGCCTGAAGTTTTTCCTTCTCATTCAACATGTCCCAGAGGAGAAAGAGAGATTCACAACTGATGAAAGGCATTATGCCTCAAATGACATCCAGACCATTTCAACACCACATATTGTCTCAAGTTAAGGAAGACCTTCAAATCATGTCTCTTGGAGCCTGGGAAACGGTCTTCCACAGCAATACTCTGGGACGATACTTCCTCAGGCTTTGCTTTAGACACCCATGATCCACCATTCTGGGACGTGTGTTCTTAACACAAGTACGCGTCTCTTCTTCTTCTGTTACGGCATGCAATGCAGATCCTTTACAAGTTCATCGCTCACATCAGGAAATGGCCAGGTCCCATTCACTGCCATTGCCACATTCAACTCCACCTGATTACATGATTTCCCTTCCCACCCCAAGGATCACTCCAGCTTTCACAGACCCTTCCCATCAATGACAGCTACAAAAAATGAAAAATATTCCAATGGTACTAAATCCACCATGTCTGACAGACTCTTTGTAACAACTTCTAAGCAGGGCTCTGTGTGACATGCCACTTCCCTGACAAGGAATACAAGTCAACAGTCAGAAAAGCCTAAAGACCTAAGTGTCACCTTCGTCATTTCTTCTTGACAGGACAATCAAAACACACAAAGTTCTCAACAAGAACAAAAACAAAACAGAGCACAATGACAATAGCAGGCTTGTCATTCAGCTACTTAAAGGGCTTTCAATAGTGCCTGATGGACAGTCACCACCAGACTGACTCTTCCTGTCTTGCAGTCCTTCAACAGTCTCAAGCAGAAATGCTTCAAACCAGTGACCAACAGGACTTGCAGAGACCATGTTGTGACAGCTCTAATGAAAATTGGCTGTGATTTCATTCTCTCTGAGAAAAACTCAGATACTGAAGAGCTGCTTTCAATAAGATGTCCCAAAGCAAGAGATGAGGAGATCTTGGAGATAAAATACAATGATGCAAAAGCCACCATCAGCTGATTACAGACAGTAATATGCTGCCTGTACCACAATAATAGGACCAGGCATACATGGCCACAACTAGAACAAGTTGAACAGACACCAACGGTGCTCACCTGCACCATGTCCCTTTGTAACAGTGTGTGAGAAGGAAAGACATCAATATTCAGGTACCATAGGTATCAGACATAACGTATGAAGAGATGACTTCACAGCTGACCCTGTACAGCACGAGAGGTTTCTAGAAGGGCCCTGTCCTGGCAGCAGGAGCGGGGCTCTGAACACAACAGCCCACGACAGGACCCGCGCTCTGGCACAGACCCAGACCACAGCTCTGTCAGCAATCGCAGCTCGAGCACCTGACGAGCACCGAGCGGCCACAGGCCCGGGGGTTGCGCCCGGCTGCCACAACCACTTTGAGATAGCAGCTGGGAGCGGGGGCAGGAGCGGGGACAGGTAAGGTTAGGCAGAGGAAGAGGACAAGACTAAAGAGCGAGGACACGGGCAATGAAGAAGGAAAAGACGAGGGAGAGAAAGCGGGCAAGATTAAGGGGCGAGAGGAGGGCGAGTGGCACTGACCGTGTCCAGGAGAGCGGGCGGCTCCTGCGGCGGCTCCTTCGGCGCGGGGCCGGGCGGCGGCGGGCAGTTGGGGCTGAAAACCATCAGGTCGCTCTTGCCCGCGCCGTCCGCCACGCACAGGCTCCGGCTCTGGCGCTGCGAGTACGACCAGCTGCCCACCTCGCTGGCGCACACCAGCGTCGCCGGCCCGGGCCCCGCCAGCACGGCCGCCCGCGGCGCCCAGCGCGACGCCCCGTACAGCACCACCGCCAGCAGGAACAGGCTCGACACCGCGCAGATGGCCACCACCAGCCACACGTTCGTCGCCGACGCCGCCGCCGCCGCCGCCGCGCCGCCCTCCGCGCCCGCCGCCGGCCGCAGCCCCGCCCCCGCCGACACCGCCCCCGCCGCCGCCAGCGCCGCCTCGGCGCCCTCCACCAGCGACACGCTCAGCGTGGCCGTGGCCGAGCGCGACGGCTCCCCGTGGTCCCGCACCACGATCAGCAGCCTCTGCCGCGGGCCGTCCGCCTCCTCCAGCGCCCGCGCCGTGCTCACCTCGCCGCTGTACAGCCCCACGCGGAACGGGCCCTTGCCCCGCGGCTCCCACAGCTCGTAGCGCAGCCACGCGTTGTAGCCCGAGTCCGCGTCCACCGCGCGGATCTTCGCCACCACCTGCCCCGCCGGCGCCCCCCACGCCGCCCACGCCCACAGCGACCCCGCCGACGACGACGACGACGCCGCTTCGCCCGCAGCCCAGGGCCCCGGCCCGCCGCCGGCAGGCGGGAGCAGCGCCGGCGCGTTGTCGTTCTCGTCCACCACGAAGAGCTGCACCGTGGCGTTGCCGCACAGCGGCGGCTCGCCCGCGTCCACCGCCCGCACCTCGAACTGCAGCACCTGCAGCTCCTCGTAGTCCAGGGGCTGCAGCGCCCACAGCCGCCCGCTCTCCGCGTCCACCGACACGTAGCTCGACGCCGGACGCCACCCCGGCCCCGACCCCGACCCCGCGCCCGCGCCCGCGCCGCCCTCCGCCACCGAGTAGCTCACGCGCCCGTTGCCCGCCTCGTCCGGGTCCCGCGCCCACAGCCGCGCCAGCTCCGCGCCCGCCGCGTTGTTCTCCCGCGCCAGCACCGTGTACACGGCCTGCGCGAACGCCGGCGCGTTGTCGTTCACGTCCGACACCGGCACCCGCAGCCCGCGGCTGGCGCGCAGCGGCGGCGCCCCGCCGTCCTCCGCCCGCACCTCCACCTCGTACTCCGACACCCGCTCCCGGTCCAGCGCCTCCCGCAGCACCAGCGAGTACGAGCCCGCGAACGTCGCCACCAGCCCGAACGGCGACGGCGGCCACACCGCGCACCGCACCCGCCCGTTCGCCCCCGAGTCCCGGTCCGACACGCTCAGCAGCGCCACCACCGTCCCCACCGACGCGTCCTCGGCCACCGGCACCGACAGCGACGTCACCCACACCTCGGGCGCGTTGTCGTTCACGTCCAACACCTCCACCACCACCTCGCAGTGCCCCGACAACGGCGGAACGCCCTTGTCTCTCGCCGCGATTTGTAACTCGTATAAGCGCACTTCTTCAAAGTCCAGGGGGCCCCGCAGACGGATTTCCCCCGTCTGCGGATCAATGTTGAAGACATCTCCCTTGGCAGCAGGAACTGAACTGACGATGCTGAAGGAAAATTCGTGATTAATTCCCTCGTCCGGGTCTGTGGCATCCACGTGCGCCACGAGAGTCCCCTCCACCGAGTTCTCTGGCAGCCGCACTTTATATACCGACTGGTTGAACTGGGGCGCGTTGTCGTTCGCATCCAGCACCGACACCACCAGCTCCACCGTGCCCGTCAGCGACGGCCTGCCCCCATCACTCGCCGTCAGCGCCAGACGGTGCTCGGCCAGAGACTCGCGGTCCAGACCTTTCGTCAGCACCAGGAACAGCGACTTCCTACCATCATCTGAAGATTTCATATCCAGAGCGAAGTGCTCGCTGGGGCTGAGGGTATAGGAGAGCTGCGCGTTGGCTCCGATATCCGCATCCGACGCGCCCTCCAGCGGGAAACGGGAACCGGGAGGCGAGTTTTCCGATAAACTGAGGTTTACCAGAGCGGCGGGGAAGAGCGGGGCATTGTCGTTGATGTCGGTGACCTCCACCTCCACGTGGAAGACGCGCAGCGGCCGCTCCAGCAGCACCTCCAGGCGCAGGGCGCAGGGCGCGCTCTTCCCGCACAGCTCCTCCCGGTCCAGCCGCGAGCTCACCACCAGCGCCCCGCTCGCCCCGCTCACCTCCACGCTCGCCCGCCGGCCCTGCGCCACCAGCCGCAGCCGCCGCGCCTCCGCCTCGCCCGCCTCCAGGCCCAGGTCCTGCGCCAGCCGACCCACCACCGTGCCGCCCTTGGCTTCCTCCGGCACCGAGTAGCGCACCTGCCCGCCGCCCAGCGCCCAGGCCGCCTGCAGCACCAGCACCCGCACCACGGCCCGCACGCACACCGCCATGGCCGCCGCCGCCGCCCGCGCCCCGCACGGCTCCCGCCGCCGCCGCCGCCGCTCTCCTGCCCGCCCCGCGCCGCTCCCCCCGCGCGCACAGCCGCCCTTCCCGCCGCCCCGGGGCGGAGCCGCCCTCCCGCCGCTCCCGCGCCGTTCCTGAGCCTGCAGCGACACCGTGTGCTCCGCCGCCTCACTCGCGCCCGCCGCCGCCAGCACGGCAGCGACGCCGCCCCCGCCTCGCGGGACGCCCCCGGCACTCGCGGGACGCCCCCGGCACTCGCGGGACACACCACGGCGACGGCGCCGCCACCGAGCCCAGCACAGGCCGAGACAGCAGCGCTAACGAGGGGGCAACAGCCCCGCAGCGCTGCGCTCCAGACGCCGCTCCCCGCACACCGACCGGCTCCCAGCCCTGCACGCACCACGCCGACGGACGCTCCTCCTCGCTTGCTTGCATGCTTTTCCCGTCTCCCTCCTTCATTTACTTCTACTCCGTTCTCAGTCTTGCTTGCTTTCCTGACTGGTTCTTGCCTGCATTCTTCTGGACGTCTTCTTTCCCTCTTTCACTTTACTTCTTTCACTTCTTTCCTCCTTCTGTCTTTGTTTCTTTTTTCCTTCCTTTCCTTCTTTTCCTAAGATTCCTATTTTCACTTCTTTCTTTGCTTCCTTTCCTTCCTTCCCTGGCTCTTCCCTCCTTTGTTTCTCTTCCATTCTCTGTCTTGCTTGCTTCTTGCATGCTTCTTCCCTGCTTCTTGCATTCTTCTCGATGTCTTCCTTCCTTCTTTCTTTCTTTCTCACAGATTCTTTCTTCATTCGTTCTCTACCTGTCTTCCTGTTCCTTCTTTCATACTTTCAGTTCCTTCTTTCCTTTTCTCTTACTTATTTCATTCATCCTACAGTTTCTTCATGCTTCCTTCCTTTCCTTCACTCCTTCTATACATCTGCTTCTCTTCCTCTCCTCTTTACTTTTCCTTTTCTTCTTCCTCCTCATTTATTTCCTCCTTTATCAAAATGCTTTCCAAATGCCTGCACCACTCTTCCAACCAAACTCAGACATGCTCTGAGGCAAGACCTCTTCTTCCTCTTCGTCACCGCCTTCCATTCTGCTCTGTACAGCATCCCTTAGCACTCAGGAGGACCATGTTCCCCCGGGAATTACTCTGATGAGCCACTGCACACCAGAGGATGTGGATGCCCACTGCAAACAGGCTCTAAGACCACCACAAAGCTCAGGTGAGTCTTTCACTCACTTTCACTGCACTGCAACCAGCGCTCCCTGCACACCGACCGGCTGCTAGCCCTGCACACACCATGTAGACAGAGGCTCCTGCTTCCTTCTTTGCTTCATTCCTTTCTTTCTCATCTCTCTCCTCCTTTGTTTCTCCTCCATTCTCTATCTTGCTTGCTTTACAGCTTGCTTCTTTCTTGCATGCATTCTTCTTCATGCATGCTTTCTTTTGCATGCATTCTTCTGCATACATAATTCTTTTTCATTTTCATTTTTTCTCCCTTTTCCTTCTTTCACTTCTTTCCTTCTCTCTGAAACGTCTTTCAGTTTAGCTCTACATTAATTCTTTTTTTTTTCTTTTTCTTTCATTCAACCTGTTCCTGCTTTCATTCTTTCTATTCCATACTTCCATCTCTTTGTACCTTCTTTCATTCTGTCAATTCCTTCTTTCATTCTTACAATATCTTCCCGCTTCCTTTCTTTCCTTCTCTCCTTCTATCCATTAATTTCTCTTCCTCTCCACTTCACTTTTCACTTTTTTACCTTCCCAGCATTAGCCTTCAGAGCCTTTCACTTTCCCTCCTTCTCTGTCCTTTTTCATTCTCCTCTTCCTCTTTTTTTTTTCCCTGCTTTATCAAAACGCTTTCCAAATGCCTGCACCACTCTTCCCATCACGCTTTGATATGTTCTTAGGTAAGACCTCTCTTCCCTGTTCCTCACCACCTTGGCTGAGCCTTGTTCAGCGTCCCTCAGAACTCATTAGGAAGACATCACCTCAGGAATTACTCTCCCTGAGAACTCATTCTCCTCTGCATGGGCTGCTACAGACCAGGAGACCTGGATGCCCACTGCAAACAGGTTCCAAAGACTCCGAACAGCTCAGGTGTGTCTTTCATTGGGCAGCTCAAACTCAGCACACCCCTTCACACAAATCCGTTAAAAACGGGAAAAAGCACGGGGCAACCATAGCTCTCTCGCACTCCCACACACCTCAAGGAAGATGCTTGATCCATGTCTCCCCAGGAATTTCTCTGATGAGCCTCTGCACACCAGAGGATGTGGATGCCCACTGCAAACAGTCTCCAAGACCTCCATACAGCTCAGGTGAGTCTTTCACTCACTTTCACAAACTGCAACCTTTCATGACTGTCCTGCTGCATGTTCACACTGAGATGTAAAGCAACAGGAGAGGAACAAGATCAGGCAGCGGTGCTCTGCTGCTCCAAATCTACAGCCATTACACAGGCTACGTTCTGTCCATCCAACATGATGATATTGCAGTTAAATAACAAAAAGCCATGCATTGCTCGCTTCAACACATCTTCTCTGAGTACGATCCACTAACCTGTAGGATCAGTGCTTGCTTGTTTAGAAAAAGAAGGATTTCCATGACAGGAGAATTGCTTATAAAGAACAACTTTAATGAACGTTCTCAGAGATTTCTGGGGAAGCTGGATGGAAAAATTTCCTTCAGATGTGGGACACCTCTGAAATCACTGGACACCACACACTGCTCCCATACACTCGTTCATTTTTGGAATGAGCCCTGCTAGAAGAAACCCACCATCTCCACCAACACCAACTATGCATATACACACACTGGAGGAAGTCAAGTGCACAAAGATTACACCCACCACATCATACCTCCTTAGAAATTTCCTCTATTCATTACTCCAGGCAGACACCAGGGGAAGGAATTGTTGCCACTGAGAGAAACTGTTCTGCTGGTGTCCACATATTCACCGGAAGGCTGCAAACCTACAGGCATTCCCCAGGCAATGTTGAGTCCATCCAACATAAAGGAAACACAACTAAACACATCTGTCTCTGAAACACATAGTTTTTGCATAGGAACAGCTTACCAGCAGCATCAATAGTTTCTTGCTCAGAAAAAGGAATAGATTCATGGATGGAGAATTGGTTTAAAAGGGAAAGTCTCATTTAAAGTCTTCAGTGATTTCTAGGGAAGCTGGACTGTACAGAAAACATCAAGCTTAGCAAAAGCTTCCCAGTCATGGGAGAGTGTGAGGTGCTCCATGACACACAGCTATCACACAGGAAGCCATCGTGCAGGAGAGAAGAAAACCAAAGGATCCCATTCCCACTTCAGCAAAACACGAGCTTTGCCAACATCATGAACACGGAGAGCACTTCTTCCCCTCCTCCCCACTTTTTGGTCAATGCCACACTCTGGATTCCACCCAGCATCACCTTTTCCCACACACAAGGCTCATTTCCTACTCAGTATCATCCTGCCCATTGCCAAATGCCCACCCATTCTCTGTGCCGCTCAAAAAATCACTACCACAACACCCGAACGTTGCTCAACCCCACCGACACAATCCAGCTCCAAACCCACCTCTGAGCATCACCCTCTGCAGAGCCTCGCCTTCTCCCACCACTGCCAGGCTCTTCCCCCTGCACAAATGGCACTCTCAAGGCTTTGCACTGGCTCAGCAATCCCAGATGGAAACGGAGAAAGCTGGACCGATGGACAACATTTACAGCAGCTCCTGCTGGAGCCGCCACTCCTCATGCTCAAAAACACAGGAGTCAAAGGCCATCTGCCAGACTGCTGCAAATCCAGGCCTATGGTACAGAACAGTGAGACGAACGAAAACCAAGCGGGCAGACAAAAACAAAACTCTACACAGAACCTGGGGAGGCCCTGGAACACTTGGCCAGGGATTGACACAAATAGCCTTCCTTGGAGAGACACAGACCTTGACAGGATGAGGCCCTGACCAGCCTCTTCTAACTGCAGTGTTCCTCCTGCTCTCAGCAAGGGAACCACGAATGTCCACGTGTCACCTTCAGCATGAGGTTCCTTAAGGTCCTCGGCACTCACTTCCATTGCAAAAAGAGAGGTCATACCAGGAAAACATCAGCTTCCAGCAAGTTGCAAGCAAACGCAAGGCAAAATCGCCTTGCTCAAGATCATCCTGGGAACATCCATAATGGCACAATCCTACTCAGTGCCACTGACATGTTCACCTCCACCAGATACCACACTTGCTCGCCACACCCCAAGGCTGACTCCAGCTTTTGCAGAACCTTCCCATGAATGAAAGCACCACAAAGAAAAATACAAACAGAATGACATAGACACTGTCTCCAGCACACCCTCTGCAGCTGACCCTTCCAGTTTTCAGTGCTTCAGCAATCTCAGATGCAAACATTACAGGTGGATTAGGAACACAATTTCTAAAGGTGATGCTGTGATAGCCCAAAAGGCAATGGGTGCTGATTTCAATTTGTTAATGAACACCCCAGATGTTGATGAGAGAAGCACTTTTACGGATGATGTCAACTTTATGCATGTATGTGTTACTTCTTCTTGCAATGAAGCATTCTGGGGCTTCTGAAGGGGGTGGCTGTGAATGCCAATGGATCACAGCAAGTTGGACACCGCGTGTCAAAGCATTCCTCTAGGGGGAAAAATAAGGTCACAGCCAGGCAAAGAGGAAAGTACAATTGTTTCATGTGTCTCCCTGGAACACATTTCTTAGCAATTCAAAAACAACGCAAGTGCATATGAATGACTTCCCAGTTGTCCAGTGGTTGCCTGTCAAGAAAAAAAAATAGATTCATGGATGCAGAATTGGTTTAAAAGGGACATTCTCATTCCAAGATATCAGAGATGTCTAGGGAAACTGGACAGAACAGAAATCATCAAGCTTTGCAAAAGCTCCCCAATCATGGAAGAGTGTGTGGTGCTCCCCGCCACACAGCTATCACACGGGAAGTGAGAGGGACACCTGAAAGCCAATGACATTCTCTCAAGGACAACATCCACTCTGAACCAGCACCCACACTCACGGCCAACTGCCCAAGTGTCTGCTCTCTGGCAGCAGCCACAGCTCAGCAGACTATATGCCATCCACCTTAACCAGCATATTTCCAACGTGAAAGAAGTAAAACAACAGAGTGGGATGTTTTCACTATAGGACAGAAGAAAACCAAAGGATCTCATTCCAATTCATTGGACCACAAGGTCTGGATAACACTGAGAATACAGACAGCACTTCTTCCTGTCCCTCCCAAGAATACGAGCAGAGGAATGATCTCGGGGATGTTCTGAGACAACTCAAGCAGAAACATCATTAGTTGGAAAAGCTCAATGTTCAGGCAGACATGATTAAAGGCACCTATGGCAGATGTCTTCATAAGCAGGAACATCACAACAACAGGGAGTGAGGACATGCAGAACTCGACTACACAGGGCCCTCAGGATGCTCATTGTTCTCCACACGTGGCCTTGATTTCTCCAGTCACTTGTTTGGATGCCTCCCCAGGTGCCATCCTACATAAATCATGCTGCCGTGCTCTCAGCTTACTCAAGCTTCCTCTATATGAAGGATGGGTATACATAGGGAAATCACCAGGTAAAGCCTCCAAATACAGAGAGCAAGGCAAATGTGGGGCAGCATGAATAATACGCTGCCTCTCATCCTCAGAAAGAGCTCACAGCTGAATTTCTGGATATTCTGAGCCATCGAGCACAGTGTGTAAGTCCTCTTCTCCCCGCTGTCCTCTCACATATTCTATCCTGCACCCTGGAAAACACGAACTTCAGGAAGGAAGTTCTAAACCAGGAGCTGAGAAGCTCTTGGATACGGGCAAGCATGAAATCCATAAACAAACAGCAATGCAATGCAAGAAGAATTACTATAACAACTACCAAAGGTGCTCATCTATCTCATGGGCCATTACCAGTTCTGTGTGAGACGGAGGAACAATCCAAAATCACTGTCTCATGAGCACCAGACGCCTCACCAACTGCACCCATCTGTAATGAACATGAGCTGGGCACAATGAAAGAATCATACCACATTTACCAGCACTCCCAGGACACAAGAGAGGCCAGTAACCGCAGAATGCGTACAACTGGCACAGTCAGATCCTCTGAAGCTGTCCTCAAACAAAACACCTTGGCTAAGGCAATAAAACAGTTCTCTGTTCCTTCCCTGATCATGTGGAGTGCTCTTCTACGTATAGAAAACTACACAAATACATGCTCATTTGGGGTAAAATATAATATAATTTCTGATACATCTTTCCCTTTACAAACTACTTTCTGGTAGTAAAGGGAGTGAAAAAATATTGTCTATTTTCAACGTGCATAGAAAAAGACAGGGGACACAAGCATGGCTTGCACAGAGCAGAAACATGGTGATCACAAGCAACTGCAACTCTACAAGGAAGCCATGCAACAGCAGGATAGGGAGGGAGTCAAAATACCTTCCCCTGACGTATTCTGACCTGCACAAGACAAGGCCCTCTGCAACCTCATCTAACTCAACTTCAGCCCTTCACAGAACAACACATCCGTGCCTCGAGGGAAATCACCCACTCCACTTCCTGGTCCACTTCTCTGCGATGTCTGAAATTTTTCCTTCTCATTCAGCACGTCCCGGATGAGAGACAGGGATTCACAACTGATACATGGGATATACTCACAAGGCATAAATCTCAAACGACATTCTGGGCATTTCAAAAGCACATACCATTCTCGAGTTACAGAAGACCTTAAATACTGGAGTCTGGGAAAGGGTCTTGCCCAGGAACACCCTGGGCCCATTCTGCCTCAGGATTTACTTTAGGCACCCTTGATCCCCCTTTCTGGGATGCGTGTTTTCAACACATGTAGACGCCTCTTCCTGTTTTGTTATGGCATGCAATGCAGGCTATTCATTTCCTTTTCCCTGAAGCAGTGGGACTTGCCCCAGTGGTCATGGTTCACATCGGGAAATGGCCAGGTCGCGTTAAGTGCCATTGACACATTCACTTCTACTAGATGACACACTTTTCCTTCCCCCCACGGTTCACTCCAGCTTTCACAGACCTTTCCCATCAATGACAGCTCTGAAAACTGCAAAACCATGCCAATGGATCCATACACACAGTGTCTGGCAGACTCTGAAAGAACATCAAAGCAGGCCAGTGTGCAACACACTACAAGAGTAACTCTCTTTCAAACGGTGATGTCATGACAGCTCTAGCAGCAAGAGACATTGATATCATTCCATGAGATATAGCGACTTCTGTGAGAGACTTGTTATCTACGATAGCAACCTCAGCAATCTCAGCTGAGGTTAACAACCTCAGGATGGATTTGGTACCTTCTCTTGCAAAGAAGACTTCCAAGATTTTGTGAGGCATTGGCTGCTATTGATGTACGTGTTGAAAGAACGTCAAAACAGGACACCGTATGTCAAACCATTTCTCTGGCCGACAACACAAGTCCACAAACAGGTAAAGTCAAACAAGTAATAATTCTGTTTTCCTCCATGGAAAACATCTCTGAGCAAGGCAACGACATCTCAACACCAACAGATGTAGGAACTAAGACCGCCTGCTGGAACCACACAGACCAAGAAGATTTGACACGTTACCCTTCCAAAACAACCTGCACGCAATGCATTCATCAGAAAGCTTTCAAGTACTAGCTTTACTGAATAGGATTAGAGGCAACAGGGAAAGGCTAAACTGCCTTTTCTCCTTTCATGGTAACTTCACTGTGAGAACCAAAGTGGAGCTGCTTACACAACGGACAGAGAAAACCCTCAAGTCCCAGTCGTCACCTTGCATCATGTCGCCTTCACAGGAGAATCAGGCAACAGGAGGAAAGACTTTGGGGCATGAAACCACATCTGATATCAGCACACTCTGACCTCCGTAGCCCCAAAGGAAGTGAGTAGTGCCTGCTGAACTCTCACAGGCAGACAACTCTTCATGTCTTGAGCTCCTTCAGCCATCTCATCTCATCTCATCTCATCTCATCTCATCTCATCTCATCTCATCTCATCTCATCTCATCTCATCTCATCTCATCTCATCTCATCTCATCTCATCTCATCTTCTCCCAGCAGCAGGAGCAATGCTCTGCGCACTCCAGTCCTTTCAAAGCCCCTCTCTGGGGCACAGACATAAAGGGGCATAGAAAAAAACAAGTCCACACTGGTATGGCTTGCAAACAGCAGAGATCTGAAAATGGCAAGGTTATGGATCACATCAGGAAATGGCCAAGTCCCATTTAGTGCCATTGCCACATTCACCTCCACCTGATTACACACCTTCTCCTCTCACCCCAAAGGCTCACTCCACCATTCACAGACCCTTCTTTGGGGTTCTTTGAAAGAAAACAGAACAGTGTGTGACATGCCACTTCCCTGACCAGTAACACCACTCCACAGTCAGAAAAGCCCAAAGGCCCAAGTGTCACCTTCATCATCAATTCTTGAGTGAACAATTAAAACACAGGAAGACAGAGGTCTCAAAAAAAACAACAGCAAACTGCAGAACAACAACAGCACACTCTGCGTTCAGAGTCTTAAAAGGCAGTGAATACTGTCTGGTGGGATTTCACCACCGGACTGACTCCTCATGGCCTGCAGTCCTTCAGCAATCTTGTGCAGAAATGCTACACACCAGTAAACAACAGCATTTATGGAACCCATGTCATGATAGCTCCAATAAACATCCGCATTAATTGTATTCTCTTTGAGAAAAAGCTCAGATACTTAACAGTTCACATAGGTAAGATGTTCCAAACCAGGAGCTGAAGAGAGCTTAGAGACGCAAACACAGAGATGCAAATGGTAAACTAACACCATCAGCTGATTAAAGACAATAGCCGGAATAGGACAAGGCGTACGTGGCCGCAACTAGAAGTCGAACAGGCACCAATGGTGCTCAGCTGCCACACATCCCATTTCAAACCGTGGGTGAGAAGGAGCAAAAAACCAGCATCACTGTGTCACCAGCATCAGATAGATCTACTTTCCAGCATCATGCATGTAGAGAAGACTTCACAGCTAACCCCTCCACCACCACATCTTGACCAAAAGCATGAAGAAAACATTCATCAGCAAGTCTTCAGGTACTCTAGCTACACCAGAGGAAGGGCCCTGTCCCGGCAGCAGGAGGGGGGATCCGAGTACAGCCGCCCTTGGCAGGACTCGAGCTGGGGCAAAGACCCAGGCCACATGCAGCTTGAGCACCTGACGAACACCGAGCGGCCATGGGCCTGGGAGCTGCGCCCAGCTGCCAAACCCGCTTCGAGGGGACGGGGGGGGGGGGGGGGGGGGAAGGAGAGGACGGAAACGGGGACCTAGAAGGTAAGGGAGACGAAGAGGGCAAGATTAAAGAGCGAGGACACGGGCAATGAAGAAGGAGAAGACGAGGGAGAAAAAGCGGGCAAGATTAAGGATCGAGAGGAGGGCGAGTGGCACTGACCGTGTCCAGGAGAGCGGGCGGCTCCTGCGGCGGCTCCTTCGGCGCGGGGCCGGGCGGCGGCGGGCAGTTGGGGCTGAAAACCATCAGGTCGCTCTTGCCCGCGCCGTCCGCCACGCACAGGCTCCGGCTCTGGCGCTGCGAGTACGACCAGCTGCCCACCTCGCTGGCGCACACCAGCGTCGCCGGCCCGGGCCCCGCCAGCACGGCCGCCCGCGGCGCCCAGCGCGACGCCCCGTACAGCACCACCGCCAGCAGGAACAGGCTCGACACCGCGCAGATGGCCACCACCAGCCACACGTTCGTCGCCGACGCCGTCGCCGCCGCCGCCGCGCCGCCCTCCGCGCCCGCCGCCGGCCGCAGCCCCGCCCCCGCCGACACCGCCCCCGCCGCCGCCAGCGCCGCCTCGGCGCCCTCCACCAGCGACACGCTCAGCGTGGCCGTGGCCGAGCGCGACGGCTCCCCGTGGTCCCGCACCACGATCAGCAGCCTCTGCCGCGGGCCGTCCGCCTCCTCCAGCGCCCGCGCCGTGCTCACCTCGCCGCTGTACAGCCCCACGCGGAACGGGCCCTTGCCCCGCGGCTCCCACAGCTCGTAGCGCAGCCACGCGTTGTAGCCCGAGTCCGCGTCCACCGCGCGGATCTTCGCCACCACCTGCCCCGCCGGCGCCCCCCACGCCGCCCACGCCCACAGCGACCCCGCCGACGACGACGACGCCTCGCCCGCAGCCCAGGGCCCCGGCCCGCCGCCGGCAGGCGGGAGCAGCGCCGGCGCGTTGTCGTTCTCGTCCACCACGAAGAGCTGCACCGTGGCGTTGCCGCACAGCGGCGGCTCGCCCGCGTCCACCGCCCGCACCTCGAACTGCAGCACCTGCAGCTCCTCGTAGTCCAGGGGCTGCAGCGCCCACAGCCGCCCGCTCTCCGCGTCCACCGACACGTAGCTCGACGCCGGACGCCACCCCGGCCCCGACCCCGACCCCGACCCCGCGCCCGCGCCGCCCTCCGCCACCGAGTAGCTCACGCGCCCGTTGCCCGCCTCGTCCGGGTCCCGCGCCCACAGCCGCGCCAGCTCCGCGCCCGCCGCGTTGTTCTCCCGCGCCAGCACCGTGTACACGGCCTGCGCGAACGCCGGCGCGTTGTCGTTCACGTCCGACACCGGCACCCGCAGCCCGCGGCTGGCGCGCAGCGGCGGCGCCCCGCCGTCCTCCGCCCGCACCTCCACCTCGTACTCCGACACCCGCTCCCGGTCCAGCGCCTCCCGCAGCACCAGCGAGTACGAGCCCGCGAACGTCGCCACCAGCCCGAACGGCGACGGCGGCCACACCGCGCACCGCACCCGCCCGTTCGCCCCCGAGTCCCGGTCCGACACGCTCAGCAGCGCCACCACCGTCCCCACCGACGCGTCCTCGGCCACCGGCACCGACAGCGACGTCACCCACACCTCGGGCGCGTTGTCGTTCACGTCCAACACCTCCACAACCACCTTGCAGTGACCCGACAGGGGTGGGTTTCCCATGTCCTTTGCATCCACTTGTATGCGATACACCCCAACGTCCTCAAAATCTAAGGAACCTCTCAGATAAATCTCTCCACTCGTTTTGTGAATTCCAAACACGTCTCTTCCATCCTGAGGAAACAAGCTCTGAAGAGAATAAGAGATGTTCCTATTGCTGCCCTCATCCAAATCCGTGGCATTTACTCTGAGCACAAAAGTGCCCATTTCAGTATTTTCCGGCAGCCGCACTTTATACACCGACTGGTTGAACTGGGGCGCGTTGTCGTTCGCATCCAGCACCGACACCACCAGCTCCACCGTGCCCGTCAGCGACGGCCTGCCCCCGTCTCTCGCCGTCAGCAACAGACGGTGCTCGGCCAGAGACTCGCGGTCCAGACCTTTCCTCAGCACCAAGAATAACGACTCGGTATCATCCTCCGTTTTCTGCAAATCCAGAGCGAAGTGCTCGCTGGGGCTGAGGGTATAGGAGAGCTGCGCGTTGGCTCCGATATCCCCATCCGACGCGCCCTCCAGCGGGAAACGGGACCCCGGCAGCGACAGTTCCGCGATGCTGAGGTTTTTGGTGGCGGCGGGGAAGAGCGGGGCATTGTCGTTGATGTCGGTGACCTCCACCTCCACGTGGAAGACGCGCAGCGGCCGCTCCAGCAGCACCTCCAGGCGCAGGGCGCAGGGCGCGCTCTTCCCGCACAGCTCCTCCCGGTCCAGCCGCGAGCTCACCACCAGCGCCCCGCTCGCCCCGCTCACCTCCACGCTCGCCCGCCGGCCCTGCGCCACCAGCCGCAGCCGCCGCGCCTCCGCCTCGCCCGCCTCCAGGCCCAGGTCCTGCGCCAGCCGACCCACCACCGTGCCGCCCTTGGCTTCCTCCGGCACCGAGTAGCGCACCTGCCCGCCGCCCAGCGCCCAGGCCGCCTGCAGCACCAGCACCCGCACCACGGCCCGCACGCACACCGCCATGGCCGCCGCCGCCGCCCGCGCCCCGCACGGCTCCCGCCGCCGCCGCCGCCGCTCTCCTGCCCGCCCCGCGCCGCTCCCCCCGCGCGCACAGCCGCCCTTCCCGCCGCCCCGGGGCGGAGCCGCCCTCCCGCCGCTCCCGCGCCGTTCCTGAGCCTGCAGCGACACCGTGTGCTCCGCCGCCTCACTCGCGCCCGCCGCCGCCAGCACGGCAGCGACGCCGCCCCCGCCTCGCGGGACGCCCCCGGCACTCGCGGGACGCCCCCGGCACTCGCGGGACGCCCCCGGCACTCGCGGGACACACCACGGCGACGGCGCCGCCACCGAGCCCAGCACAGGCCGAGACAGCAGCGCTAACGAGGGGGCAACAGCCCCGCAGCGCTGCGCTCCAGACGCCGCTCCCCGCACACCGACCGGCTCCCAGCCCTGCACGCACCACGCCGACGGACGCTCCTCTTCCTCACTTGCTTGTTTTTCCAATCTTCCCCCTACTTTGCTTCTACTCCATTCTCTGTCTTGCTTGCTTTCTTGCTTCCCTAGTTTCTTCTGAACGTCTTCTTGCCTTCCTTCACTACTAACCAACTTTCATTTCTTTCCTCTATCCGGCTTTGCTTCTTTGCTTCCTTCCTTTCCGTATTTTCCTAAATTTCCTTCCTTTCATTTCTTTCTTGCTTCCTTTCCTTCCTTCCCTGGCTCTTCCCTCCTTTGTTTCTCTTCCACTCTCTGTCTTGCTTGCTTCTTGCTTGCCTGCATTCTTCTCGACTTCTTTCTTCTCTCTTTCTTTCTCTCAGATTATTTCTTCATTTGTTCTCTACCTCTCTTCCAGTTCCTTCTTTCATTCTTTCAGTTCCTTATTTCCTTTTCTCTTACTTATTTCATTCATCCTACAGTTTCTTCATGCTTCCTTCCTTTCCTTCACTCCTTCTATACATCTGCTTCTCTTCCTCTTCTCTTTACTTTTCCTTTTCTTCTACCTCCTCTTCATTTTTTTCCTCCTTTATCAAAATGCTTTCCAAATGCCTGCACCTCTCTTCCAAGCTAGCTCAGACATGCTCTGAGGCAAAACCTCTTCTTCCTCTTCCTTGCCGCCTTCCATTCTGCTCTGTACAGCATCCCTTAGCACTCATGAGGACCATGTCTCCCCAGGAATTTCTCTGATGAGCCACCGCACACCAGACGACCTGGATGCCCACTTCAAACAGGCTCCAAGACCTCCATATAGCTCAGGTGAGTCTTTCACTCATTTTTTTTAACAGAAAAAAATACATACATCTGTCTCTCAAACATTTTTTTTTTTTTTGCATATGAACAACTTACGGGCAGCATCAGTGGTTGCTTGCTCAGAAAAATGAATAGATTCATGCATGGATGTTGTGGTTTAACCCGGCTGGCAGCTAAACACCACACAGCCGTTCGCTCACCCTCCCCCCTCCCTCTCTGGGATGGGGGAGAGAAACGGGAAAGTGAAGCCGGTGAGTTGAGATAAAGACAGTTTATTAAGACAGGAATATAATAATAACAATAACAATAATAATAATAATAGTGATAATGATAATGGTATTAATAATAATAATGTGTAAGAAAACAAGTGATGCACAATGCAATTGCTCACCACCTGCTGACCGATGCCCAGCCTATCCCCGAGCAGCCGACCCCCCACCGCGGCCAGCCACCCCTATATATTGTTTAGCATGACGTCAGATGGTATGGAATACCCCTTTGGCCAGTTTGGGTCAGCTGTCCTGGGTCTGTCCCCTCCCAGCTCCTGCTGCACCCCCAGCCTGCCCGCTGGCAGGACAGAGCGAGAAGCCAAGAAGTCCTTGGCCTGGTGTAAACGCTGCTCTGCAACAATTAAAACATCAGCATGTTATCAGCGCTCTTCTCATCCTAATCCAAAACATAGCACCCTACCAGCTACTATGAGGGAAAATTAACTCTGTCCTAACTGGAACCAGGACAATGGAGAACTGGTTTAAAAGGGAAAGTCTCATTTAAAGTCTTCAGTGATTTCTAGGGAAGCTGGACTGAACAGAAATCATCGAGCTTAGCAAAAGCTCCTCAGTCATGGGAGAGTGTGAGGTGCTCCATGACACAGCTATCAAACAGGAAGCTGTCACGCAGGAGAGAAGAAAACCAAAGGATCCCATTCCCCTTCATCGAAACACAACCTTTTCCAACATCATAAACACAGACAGCACTTCTTTCCCTTCTCCACACTTCTTGGCCAATGCCACACTCCGGTTGCAACCACTTCCCACACACAAGGCTCATTTCCTGCTCAGTACCACCCTCCCCACAATCGAATGCCCACCACTTCTCTGTGCTGCTCACAAAATCACT
Organism: Anser anser; assembly: GCF_964211835.1. Classification (NCBI taxonomy): domain Eukaryota; kingdom Metazoa; phylum Chordata; class Aves; order Anseriformes; family Anatidae; genus Anser; species Anser anser. The sequence goes on from NW_028153923.1 coordinate 72,954, forward strand.
GCCACAACACCTGAACAATGTTCCACCCCACCGACACAATCCAGCTCCAAACCCACCTCTGAGCATCACCCTCTGCAGAGCCTCGCCTTCTCCCACAATTGCCAGGCTCTTCCCCAATTCACAAACGGCACTTGCAAGGTTATGCACTGGCTCTGCAATCTCAGTGTTAAACAGAGAAAGCTGGACCGATGGAAAATGTTTACAGCAGCTCCTGGTGGAGCCACCACTCCTCATGCTCAGGAACACAGGAGTCAAAGGCCATCTGCCAGACTGCTGCAAAGCCAGGCCCATGGTACAGAACAGTGAGATGAACGAAAACCAAGTGGGCAGAAAAAAAAAAAAACTCTACGTAGAACCTGGGGAGGCCCTGGAACACTGGGCCAGGGATTGACACAAATAGCCTTCCTTGGAGACACACAGACCTTGACAGGATGAGACCCTGACCAGCCTCATCTAAATGCAGTGTTCGTCCTGCTCTCAGCAAGGGAACCATGGATGTCCACGTGTCACCTTCAGCATGAGGTTCCTTAAGGTCCTCGGCATTCACTTCCACTGCAAAAAGGGAGGTCATCCCAGGAAAACATCAGCTTCCAGCAAGTTGCAAGCAAACACAAGGCAAGATCACCCTGCTCAAGATCATCCTGGGAACATACAAAATGGCCCGGTCCTACTCAGTGCCACTGACATGTTCACCTCCACCAGATACCACACTTGCTCGCCACACCCCAAGGCTGACTCCAGCTTTTGCAGAACCTTCCCATGAATGAAAGCACCACAGAGAAGCATACAAACAGTATCACATAGACACTGTCTCCAGCACATCCTCTGCAGCTGACCCTTCCAGTTTTCAGTGCTTCAGCAATCTCAGATGCAAACATTACAGGGGGATGAGCAACACGATTTCTAAAGGTGATGGTGTGACAGCCCAAAAGGCAATGGGTGCTCATTTCATTTTGTGAAAGAACACCCCAGATGTTGACAAGCAAAGCACTCTTATGGATAACATCAACTCTATGCATGCATGTGTTACATCTTCCAATGAAAACTTCTGGGGATTTTGAAGGGGCTGGCTGTGAATGCCAATGTTGAAAGCACGTGAAATCAGGACACCGTATGTCAAACCATTTCTCTGGTCAGGAATGAAAGGCCACAAACAGGCAAAGATGAGAGTACAGTTGTTTCATGTGCCTCAATGGAATGCATTTCTGAGTAATGTCTCAACATCACAACTCCAGCAGCTCTGCAGTTTCAGGCACCTTTCTGGAACCACACATGGCAAGAAGATTTCACAAGGTCCCCAACCAAAAAAAACAACAACCAACCAACCAAAGACATTTTCGTTAGAAAGGTTTCAAGGGCACACTGAATGACAAAGAATAGTGTCTGCAGGACCACCATCACCACCCTTCATGTCTTGAACTCCTTCAGCAATCTCAGGTGTAAATGCTGCACAACAAAAAGAAACAGCATTTGTGGAGCTCATGTCATGACAGCTCGAAGCAAAATGGGTATTGGTTTTATTCTGTCAGAGAAAACCTCAGATACTGAACAACTAGCCTCAGTAAGATGTTCCAAACCAGGAGCTGAGGACCTCTTGGATGCACGCCAACAGAGATGTGAAAATTAAAAAAGAAAAAAAAAAGTAAGAGGATTACACATAAGGGGATTGTAAGTCCATAAAACCAACAGCAGTAGAATACAAGAACGAGTTGAACAAACACCAAAGGTGCTCCCCTATCTCATGTTCCATTACCAGCTCTCTGTGTGAAGGAGCAAGACTCCAACATTGCTGTATTGTGAGCATCAGACACCCCACCAACTGCATCCAGCTGTAATGAGCATGAGCTGGGCACAAGGAAACAATCACACCACATTCACCAGCACTCCAGGGACACAAGCGAGGCCGGTCACCGCAGAATGCATACAACTGGCACAGTCAGATCCTCTGAAGCCATTCTCAAACAAAACACCTTGGTTCATGCTTCAAACCAGTTTCCTTCTTGCCTTGACCTCTGGCTGTGCTCTTCTACCTCTGTACTCCAAAGCACTCTAGCGGCATACTCATAAAGGGAAAAGTATAACATGATTTCAGATGCATCTTCCCCTTTACAAACAACTTTCTGGTGGTAAAGAGAGTGAAATTTGGTATACTTTCAATGCGCATAGAAAAAGACAGGGGACACAAGCATGGCTTGCAGAGAGCAGAGACATGGTGATCACAAGCAACTGCAACTCTACACAGAATCCATGCAACAGCAGGAAAGGGAGGGAGTCAAAATGCCTTCCTTTCACATATTCTGACCTGCACAAGACAAGGCCCTCTGCAACCTGATCTAATGCAGTTCCAGCCCTCCACACAAGGACAACACATCCCTGCCTCGAGGGAAATCACCCCGTCCACTTCCTGGTCCACTGCTCTGTGATGCCTGAAGTTTTTCCTTCTCATTCAACATGTCCCAGAGGAGAAAGAGAGATTCACAACTGATGAAAGGCATTATGCCTCAAATGACATCCAGACCATTTCAACACCACATATTGTCTCAAGTTAAGGAAGACCTTCAAATCACGTCTCTTGGAGCCTGGGAAAGGGTCTTCCACAGCAATACTCTGGGACGATACTTCCTCAGGCTTTGCTTTAGACACCCATGATCCACCATTCTGGGACGTGTGTTCTTAACACAAGTACGCGTCTCTTCTTCTTCGGTTACGGCATGCAATGCAGATCCTTTACAAGTTCATCGCTCACATCAGGAAATGGCCAGGTCCCATTCACTGCCATTGCCACATTCAACTCCACCTGATTACATGATTTCCCTTCCCACCCCAAGGATCACTCCAGCTTTCACAGACCCTTCCCATCAATGACAGCTACAAAAAATGAAAAATATTCCAATGGTACTAAATCCACCATGTCTGGCAGACTCTTTGTAACAACTTCTAAGCAGGGCTCTGTGTGACATGCCACTTCCCTGACAAGGAATACAAGTCAACAGTCAGAAAAGCCTAAAGACCTAAGTGTCACCTTCGTCATTTCTTCTTGACAGGACAATCAAAACACACAAAGTTCTCAACAAGAACAAAAACAAAACAGAGCACAATGACAATAGCAGGCTTGTCATTCAGCTACTTAAAGGGCTTTCAATAGTGCCTGATGGACAGTCACCACCAGACTGACTCTTCCTGTCTTGCAGTCCTTCAACAGTCTCAAGCAGAAATGCTTCAAACCAGTGACCAACAGGACTTGCAGAGACCATGTTGTGACAGCTCTAATGAAAATTGGCAGATTTCATTCTCTCTGAGAAAAACTCAGATACTGAACAGCTGCTTTCAATAAGATGTCCCAAAGCAAGAGATGAGGAGATCTTGGAGATAAAATACAACAATGCAAAAGCCACCATCAGCTGATTACAGACAGTAATATGCTGCCTGTACCACAATAATAGGACCAGGCATACATGGCCACAACTAGAACCAGTTGAACAGACACCAACGGTGCTCACCGGCCCCGTGTCCCATTTGTAACTGTGTGAGAAGAAGTAAGACACCAATATTCAGGAACCATAGGTATCAGCCATGAGAATGACTTTCCACCATCATGCATGCAGAGAAGATTTCACAGCTGACCCTGTACAGCACAACAGGTGTCCAGAAGAGCCCTGTCCCGGCAGCAGGAGGGGGGATCCAAGTACACCAGCCCTTGACAGGCCCCATGCTGGGGCACAGACCCTGGCCACAGCACTGTTGGCACTCGCAGCTCGAGCACCTGACGAGCACCGAGCGGCCACGGGCCCGGGGGTTGCGCCCGGCTGCCACAACCCCCTCGAGGGGGCGGCTAGGAGCAGGGGAAGGAGCAGGGACAGGTAAGGTTAGGCAGAGGAAGAGGACAAGACTAAAGAGCGAGGACATGGGCAATGAAGAAAGAAAAGACGAGGGAGAGAAAGCGGGCAAGATTAAGGGGCGAGAGGAGGGCGAGTGGCACTGACCGTGTCCAGGAGAGCGGGCGGCTCCTGCGGCGGCTCCTTCGGCGCGGGGCCGGGCGGCGGCGGGCAGTTGGGGCTGAAAACCATCAGGTCGCTCTTGCCCGCGCCGTCCGCCACGCACAGGCTCCGGCTCTGGCGCTGCGAGTACGACCAGCTGCCCACCTCGCTGGCGCACACCAGCGTCGCCGGCCCGGGCCCCGCCAGCACGGCCGCCCGCGGCGCCCAGCGCGACGCCCCGTACAGCACCACCGCCAGCAGGAACAGGCTCGACACCGCGCAGATGGCCACCACCAGCCACACGTTCGTCGCCGACGCCGCCGACGCCGCCGCCGCGCCGCCCTCCGCGCCCGCCGCCGGCCGCAGCCCCGCCCCCGCCGACACCGCCCCCGCCGCCGCCAGCGCCGCCTCGGCGCCCTCCACCAGCGACACGCTCAGCGTGGCCGTGGCCGAGCGCGACGGCTCCCCGTGGTCCCGCACCACGATCAGCAGCCTCTGCCGCGGGCCGTCCGCCTCCTCCAGCGCCCGCGCCGTGCTCACCTCGCCGCTGTACAGCCCCACGCGGAACGGGCCCTTGCCCCGCGGCTCCCACAGCTCGTAGCGCAGCCACGCGTTGTAGCCCGAGTCCGCGTCCACCGCGCGGATCTTCGCCACCACCTGCCCCGCCGGCGCCCCCCACGCCGCCCACGCCCACAGCGACCCCGACGACGACGACGACGACGCCTCGCCCGCAGCCCAGGGCCCCGGCCCGCCGCCGGCAGGCGGGAGCAGCGCCGGCGCGTTGTCGTTCTCGTCCACCACGAAGAGCTGCACCGTGGCGTTGCCGCACAGCGGCGGCTCGCCCGCGTCCACCGCCCGCACCTCGAACTGCAGCACCTGCAGCTCCTCGTAGTCCAGGGGCTGCAGCGCCCACAGCCGCCCGCTCTCCGCGTCCACCGACACGTAGCTCGACGCCGGACGCCACCCCGGCCCCGACCCCGACCCCGACCCCGCGCCCGCGCCGCCCTCCGCCACCGAGTAGCTCACGCGCCCGTTGCCCGCCTCGTCCGGGTCCCGCGCCCACAGCCGCGCCAGCTCCGCGCCCGCCGCGTTGTTCTCCCGCGCCAGCACCGTGTACACGGCCTGCGCGAACGCCGGCGCGTTGTCGTTCACGTCCGACACCGGCACCCGCAGCCCGCGGCTGGCGCGCAGCGGCGGCGCCCCGCCGTCCTCCGCCCGCACCTCCACCTCGTACTCCGACACCCGCTCCCGGTCCAGCGCCTCCCGCAGCACCAGCGAGTACGAGCCCGCGAACGTCGCCACCAGCCCGAACGGCGACGGCGGCCACACCGCGCACCGCACCCGCCCGTTCGCCCCCGAGTCCCGGTCCGACACGCTCAGCAGCGCCACCACCGTCCCCACCGACGCGTCCTCGGCCACCGGCACCGACAGCGACGTCACCCACACCTCGGGCGCGTTGTCGTTCACGTCCAGCACCTCCACCACCACCTTGCAGTGCCCTGATAAAGGCGGAACGCCCTTGTCTCTCGCCGCGATTTGTAACTCGTATAAGCGCACTTCTTCAAAGTCCAAGTGGTCCCGCAGACGGATTTCCCCTGTCTGCGGTTCAATGCTGAAGACATCTCTCTTGGCAGCAGGAACTGAACTGACGATGCTGAAGGAAAATTCGTGATTAATTCCCTCGTCCGGGTCTGTGGCACCCACGTGCGCCACGAGAGTCCCCTCCGCCGAGTTTTCTGGCAGCCGCACTTTATACACCGACTGGTTGAACTGGGGCGCGTTGTCGTTCGCATCCAGCACCGACACCACCAGCTCCACCGTGCCCGTCAGCGACGGCCTGCCCCCGTCACTTGCCGTCAGCAACAGACGGTGCTCGGCCAGAGACTCGCGGTCCAGACCTTTCGTCAGCACCAGGAACAGCGATTCAAGATGTTCTTCACTCCGCTGCAAATCCAGGGCGAAGTGCTCGCTGGGGCTGAGGGTATAGGAGAGCTGCGCGTTGGCTCCGATATCCGCATCCGACGCGCCCTCCAGCGGGAAACGGGAACCGGGAGGCGAGTTTTCCGATAAACTGAGGTTTACCAGAGCGGCGGGGAAGAGCGGGGCATTGTCGTTGATGTCGGTGACCTCCACCTCCACGTGGAAGACGCGCAGCGGCCGCTCCAGCAGCACCTCCAGGCGCAGGGCGCAGGGCGCGCTCTTCCCGCACAGCTCCTCCCGGTCCAGCCGCGAGCTCACCACCAGCGCCCCGCTCGCCCCGCTCACCTCCACGCTCGCCCGCCGGCCCTGCGCCACCAGCCGCAGCCGCCGCGCCTCCGCCTCGCCCGCCTCCAGGCCCAGGTCCTGCGCCAGCCGACCCACCACCGTGCCGCCCTTGGCTTCCTCCGGCACCGAGTAGCGCACCTGCCCGCCGCCCAGCGCCCAGGCCGCCTGCAGCACCAGCACCCGCACCACGGCCCGCACGCACACCGCCATGGCCGCCGCCGCCGCCCGCGCCCCGCACGGCTCCCGCCGCCGCCGCCGCCGCTCTCCTGCCCGCCCCGCGCCGCTCCCCCCGCGCGCACAGCCGCCCTTCCCGCCGCCCCGGGGCGGAGCCGCCCTCCCGCCGCTCCCGCGCCGTTCCTGAGCCTGCAGCGACACCGTGTGCTCCGCCGCCTCACTCGCGCCCGCCGCCGCCAGCACGGCAGCGACGCCGCCCCCGCCTCGCGGGACGCCCCCGGCACTCGCGGGACGCCCCCGGCACTCGCGGGACGCCCCCGGCACTCGCGGGACACACCACGGCGACGGCGCCGCCACCGAGCCCAGCACAGGCCGAGACAGCAGCGCTAACGAGGGGGCAACAGCCCCGCAGCGCTGCGCTCCAGACGCCGCTCCCCGCACACCGACCGGCTCCCAGCCCTGCACGCACCACGCCGACGGACGCTCCTCTTCCTCACTTGCTTGTTTTTCCAATCTTCCCCCTACTTTGCTTCTACTCCATTCTCTGTCTTGCTTGCTTTCTTGCTTCCCTAGTTTCTTCTGAACGTCTTCTTGCCTTCCTTCACTACTAACCAACTTTCATTTCTTTCCTCTATCCGGCTTTGCTTCTTTGCTTCCTTCCTTTCCGTATTTTCCTAAATTTCCTTCCTTTCATTTCTTTCTTGCTTCCTTTCCTTCCTTCCCTGGCTCTTCCCTCCTTTGTTTCTCTTCCACTCTCTGTCTTGCTTGCTTCTTGCTTGCCTGCATTCTTCTCGACTTCTTTCTTCTCTCTTTCTTTCTCTCAGATTATTTCTTCATTTGTTCTCTACCTCTCTTCCAGTTCCTTCTTTCATTCTTTCAGTTCCTTATTTCCTTTTCTCTTACTTATTTCATTCATCCTACAGTTTCTTCATGCTTCCTTCCTTTCCTTCACTCCTTCTATACATCTGCTTCTCTTCCTCTTCTCTTTACTTTTCCTTTTCTTCTACCTCCTCTTCATTTTTTTCCTCCTTTATCAAAATGCTTTCCAAATGCCTGCACCTCTCTTCCAAGCTAGCTCAGACATGCTCTGAGGCAAAACCTCTTCTTCCTCTTCCTTGCCGCCTTCCATTCTGCTCTGTACAGCATCCCTTAGCACTCATGAGGACCATGTCTCCCCAGGAATTTCTCTGATGAGCCACCACACACCAGACGACCTGGATGCCCACTTCAAACAGGCTCCAAGACCTCCATATAGCTCAGGTGAGTCTTTCACTCATTTTTTTTAACAGAAAAAAATACATACATCTGTCTCTCAAACATTTTTTTTTTTTTTGCATATGAACAACTTACGGGCAGCATCAGTGGTTGCTTGCTCAGAAAAATGAATAGATTCATGCATGGATGTTGTGGTTTAACCCGGCTGGCAGCTAAACACCACACAGCCGTTCGCTCACCCTCCCCCCTCCCTCTCTGGAATGGGGGAGAGAAACGGGAAAGTGAAGCCGGTGAGTTGAGATAAAGACAGTTTATTAAGACAGGAATATAATAATAACAATAATAATAATAATAGTGATAATGATAATGGTATTAATAATAATAATGTGTAAGAAAACAAGTGATGCACAATGCAATTGCTCACCACCCGCTGACCGATGCCCAGCCTATCCCCGAGCAGCCGGCCCCCCACCCCGGCCAGCCACCCCTATATATTGTTTAGCATGACGTCAGATGGGATGGAATACCCCTTTGGCCAGTTTGAGTCAGCTGTCCTGGGTCTGTCCCCTCCCAGCTCCTGCTGCACCCCCAGCCTGCTCGCTGGCAGGACAGAGCGAGAAGCCAAAAAGTCCTTGGCCTGGTGTAAACGCTGCTCTGCAACAATTAAAACATCAGCATGTTATCAGCGCTCTTCTCATCCTAATCCAAAACATAGCACCCTACCAGCTACTATGAGGGAAAATTAACTCTGTCCTAACTGGAACCAGGACAATGGAGAACTGGTTTAAAAGGGAAAGTCTCATTTAAAGTCTTCAGTGATTTCTAGGGAAGCTGGACTGAACAGAAATCATCGAGCTTAGCAAAAGCTCCTCAGTCATGGGAGAGTGTGAGGTGCTCCATGACACACAGCTATCACACAGGAAGCCATCATGCAGGACAGAATAAAACCAAAGGATCCCATTCCCCTTCATCGAAACACAACCTTTTCCAACATCATAAACACAGACAGCACTTCTTTCCCTTCTCCACACTTCTTGGCCAATGCCACACTCTGGTTGCAACCACTTCCCACACACAAGGCTCATTTCCTGCTCAGTACCACCCTCCCCACAATCGAATGCCCACCACTTCTCTGTGCTGCTCACAAAATCACTGCCACAACACCTGAACAATGTTCCACCCCACCGACACAATCCAGCTCCAAACCCACCTCTGAGCATCACCCTCTGCAGAGCCTCGCCTTCTCCCACAATTGCCAGGCTCTTCCCCAATTCACAAACGGCACTCGCAAGGTTATGCACTGGCTCTGCAATCTCAGTGTTAAACAGAGAAAGCTGGACCGATGGAAAATGTTTACAGCAGCTCCTGGTGGAGCCACCACTCCTCATGCTCAGGAACACAGGAGTCAAAGGCCATCTGCCAGACTGCTGCAAATCCAGGACCATGGTACAGAAGAGTGAGATGAACGAAAACCAAGTGGGCAGACAAAAAAAACTCTACACAGAACCTGGGGAGGCCCTGGAACACTGGGCCAGGGATTGACACAAATAGCCTTCCTTGGAGACAGACAGACCTCGACAGGATGAGGCCCTGACCAGCCTCTTCTAACTGCAATGTTCGTCCTGCTCTCAGCAAGGGAACCATGGATGTCCACGTGTCACCTTCAGCATGAGGTTCCTTAAGGTCCTCGGCACTCACTTCCACTGCAAAAAGGGAGGTCATCCCAGGAAAACATCAGCTTCCAGCAAGTTGCAAGCAAACACAAGGCAAGATCACCCTGCTCAAGATCACCCTGGGAACATACAAAATGGCCCGGTCCTACTCAGTGCCACTGATATGTTCACCTCCACCAGATACCACACTTGTTCGCCACACCCCAAGGCTGACTCCAGCTTTTGCAGAACCTTCCCATGAATGAAAGCACCACAGAGAAGCATACAAACAGAATCACATAGACACTGTCTCCAGCACACCCTTTGCAGCTGACCCTTCCAGTTTTCAGTGCTTCAGCAATCTCAGATGCAAACATTACAGGTGAATGAGGGACACAATTTCTAAAGGTGATGGTGTAACAGCCCAAAAGGCAATGGGTGCTCATTTCATTTTGTGAAAGAACACCCCAGATGTTGACAAGCAAAGCACTCTTATGGATAACATCAACTCTATGCATGTATGTGTTACATTTTCCAATGAAACGTTCTGGGGATTTTGAAGGGGCTGGCTGTGAATGCCAATGTTGAAAGCACGTGAAATCAGGACACCGTATGTCAAACCATCTCTCTGGTCAGGAATGAAAGGCCACAAACAGGCAAAGATGAGAGTACAGTTGTTTCATGTGCCTCAATGGAATGCATTTCTGAGTAATGTCTCAACATCACAACTCCAGCGGCTCTGCAGTTTCAGGCACCTTTCTGGAACCACACATGGCAAGAAGATTTCACAAGGTCCCCAACCAAAAAAAACAACAACCAACCAACCAACCAAAGACATTTTCGTTAGAAAGGTTTCAAGGGCACACTGAATGACAAAGAATACTGCCTGCAGGACCACCAACACCACCCTTCATGTCTTGAACTCCTTCAGCAATCTCAGGTGTAAATGCTGCACAACAAAAAGAAACAGCATTTGTGGAGCTCATGTCATGACAGCTCGAAGCAAAATCGGTATTGGTTTTATTCTGTCAGAGAAAACCTCAGATACTGAACAACTAGCCTCAGTAAGATGTTCCAAACCAGGAGCTGAGGACCTCTTGGATGCACACCAACAGAGATGTGAAAATTAAAAAAGAAAAAAAAATAATAATACGGGGATCACATATAAGTGGAATGTAAGTCCATAAAACCAACAGCAATGGAATACAAGAAGAACGAGTAGAACAGACTCCAAAGGTACTCCCCTATCTCATGTTCCATTACCAGCTCTGTGTGTGAAGGAGCAAGACTCCAACACTGCTGTATCATGAGCATCAGACAACCCACCAACTGCACCCAGCTGTAATGAACATGAGCTGGGCACAAGGAAACAATCACAGCATATTTACCAGCACTCCAGGGACACAAGCGAGGCCGGTCACCACAGAATGCATACAACTGGCACAGTCAGATCCTCTGAAGTCATCCACAAACAGAACACCCTGACTGATGCACAAAACCAGTTTCTTTCTTGCCCTGACCTCTGGCTGTGCTCTTCTACCTCTGTATTGCAAAGCACACTAGTGGCATACTCATAAAGGGAAAAAGTATAACATGGTTTCAGATGCATCTTCCCCTTTACAAACTACTTTCTGGTGGTAAAGAGAGTGAAAAAGTTGGTATATTTTCAAAGAGCATAAAAAGAGATGGGGGACACAAGCATGGCTTGCACAGAGCGGAGACATGGTGATCACAAGCAACTGCAACTCTACACGGAAGCCATGCAACAGCAGGATAGGGAGGGAGTCAAAATACCTTCCCCTGACATATTCTGACCCGCACAAGACAAGGCCCTCTGCAACCTCATCTAATGCAACTCCAGCCCTCCACACGAGGACAACACATCCCTGCCTCAAGGGAAATCACCCACTCCACTTCCTGGTCCACTTCTCTGCGATGCCTGAAGCTTTTCCTTCTCATCCAACATGTCCCAGAGGAGAAAGAGAAATTCACAACTAATGAAAGGCAATATACACACTAGGCGTATACCTCAAATGACATGCAGACCATTTCAACACCACATACTGTCTCAAGTTAAGGAAGACCTTCAAATCCTGTCTCTTGGAGTCTAGGAAAGGGTCTTGCCCGGCAACACTCCGGCAACATTCTGCCTCAGGATTTGCTTTAGGAACCCATGATCTGCAATTCTGGGACGTGTGTTCTTAACACAAGTACGCATCTCTCCATCCTGTGTTATGACATGCAATGCAGACTTGATTTCCTTTTCAAGTTCATGGTTCACATCAGGAAATTACCAGGTCCCATTCACTGCCATGGCCGCATTCACCTCCACCTGATTACATGTTTTCCCTTCCCACCCCCATGGATCACTTCAGATTTCACAGACCCTTCCCATCAATCACAGCTACAAAAATGCAAAATATTCCAATGATACCAAATGCACAATGTCTCGCAGACTCTTTGTAATAACTTCTAAGCAGGGCTGTGTGTTACATGCCACTTCCCTAACAAGGAATACAAGTCCACAGTCAGAAAAGCCCAAAGACCCAAGTGTCACCTTCGTCATTGCTTCTTGACAGGACAGTAAAAACACACAAAGATAAAGTTCTCAACAAGAACAAAAACAATACACAAAAAATCGACACCAGCAGGCTCGGCATTCAGCTACTTAAATGGCTTTCAATAGTGCCTGCTGCACAGTCACCACCACATCGACTCTTCCTGGCCTGCAGTCCTTCAACATTCTCGAGCAGAAATGCTTCAAACCAGTAACCAACAGGACTTGCAGAGACCATGTTGTGACAGATCTAATGAAAATAGGCACTGATTTCATTCTCTATGAGAAAAACTCAGATACTGAACAGCTAGCCTCAATAAGATGTTCGAAAGCAGGAGATGAGGAGATCTTGGAGACACAAATACAGACATGACAATGCCATCATCAGCTGATTACAGACAGTAGCACAGTAATAGGACCAGGCATACATGGCCACAACTAGAACAAGTTGAACAGACACCAACGGTGCTCACCTGCACCATGTCCCTTTGTAACAGTGTGTGAGAAGGAAAGACATCAATATTCAGGTATCATAGGTATCAGACATAACGCATGAAGAGATGACTTCACAGCTGACCCTGTACAGCACAAGAGGTTTCTAGAAGGGCCCTGTCCTGGCAGCAGGAGCGGGGCTCCGAGCACAACAGCCCTTGGCAGGACCCGCGCTGGGGCACAGACCCAGACCACAGCGCTGTCGGAACTCGCAGCTCGAGCACCTGACGAGCACCGAGCGGCCGCGGGCCGGGGGTTGCGCCCGGCTGCCACAACCCCCTCGAGGGGGCAGGCGGGAGCGGGAGGGGGGTGGGTGGGGAGCAGAAGAGAGCGAGGAAAAGATTTTAAAGGGCAAGGAAAAGGGAGAAAGATTAAAGGGCAAGAGGAGGGCGAGTGGCACTGACCGTGTCCAGGAGAGCGGGCGGCTCCTGCGGCGGCTCCTTCGGCGCGGGGCCGGGCGGCGGCGGGCAGTTGGGGCTGAAAACCATCAGGTCGCTCTTGCCCGCGCCGTCCGCCACGCACAGGCTCCGGCTCTGGCGCTGCGAGTACGACCAGCTGCCCACCTCGCTGGCGCACACCAGCGTCGCCGGCCCGGGCCCCGCCAGCACGGCCGCCCGCGGCGCCCAGCGCGACGCCCCGTACAGCACCACCGCCAGCAGGAACAGGCTCGACACCGCGCAGATGGCCACCACCAGCCACACGTTCGTCGCCGACGCCGCCGCCGCCGCCGCCGCGCCGCCCTCCGCGCCCGCCGCCGGCCGCAGCCCCGCCCCCGCCGACACCGCCCCCGCCGCCGCCAGCGCCGCCTCGGCGCCCTCCACCAGCGACACGCTCAGCGTGGCCGTGGCCGAGCGCGACGGCTCCCCGTGGTCCCGCACCACGATCAGCAGCCTCTGCCGCGGGCCGTCCGCCTCCTCCAGCGCCCGCGCCGTGCTCACCTCGCCGCTGTACAGCCCCACGCGGAACGGGCCCTTGCCCCGCGGCTCCCACAGCTCGTAGCGCAGCCACGCGTTGTAGCCCGAGTCCGCGTCCACCGCGCGGATCTTCGCCACCACCTGCCCCGCCGGCGCCCCCCACGCCGCCCACGCCCACAGCGACCCCGACGACGACGACGACGCCTCGCCCGCAGCCCAGGGCCCCGGCCCGCCGCCGGCAGGCGGGAGCAGCGCCGGCGCGTTGTCGTTCTCGTCCACCACGAAGAGCTGCACCGTGGCGTTGCCGCACAGCGGCGGCTCGCCCGCGTCCACCGCCCGCACCTCGAACTGCAGCACCTGCAGCTCCTCGTAGTCCAGGGGCTGCAGCGCCCACAGCCGCCCGCTCTCCGCGTCCACCGACACGTAGCTCGACGCCGGACGCCACCCCGACCCCGACCCCGACCCCGCGCCCGCGCCGCCCTCCGCCACCGAGTAGCTCACGCGCCCGTTGCCCGCCTCGTCCGGGTCCCGCGCCCACAGCCGCGCCAGCTCCGCGCCCGCCGCGTTGTTCTCCCGCGCCAGCACCGTGTACACGGCCTGCGCGAACGCCGGCGCGTTGTCGTTCACGTCCGACACCGGCACCCGCAGCCCGCGGCTGGCGCGCAGCGGCGGCGCCCCGCCGTCCTCCGCCCGCACCTCCACCTCGTACTCCGACACCCGCTCCCGGTCCAGCGCCTCCCGCAGCACCAGCGAGTACGAGCCCGCGAACGTCGCCACCAGCCCGAACGGCGACGGCGGCCACACCGCGCACCGCACCCGCCCGTTCGCCCCCGAGTCCCGGTCCGACACGCTCAGCAGCGCCACCACCGTCCCCACCGACGCGTCCTCGGCCACCGGCACCGACAGCGACGTCACCCACACCTCGGGCGCGTTGTCGTTCACGTCCAACACCTCCACAACCACCTCGCAGTGCCCCGACAACGGCGGAACGCCCTTGTCTCTCGCCGCGATTTGTAACTCGTATAAGCGCACTTCTTCAAAGTCCAGGGGGCCCCGCAGACGGATCTCCCCTGTCTGCGGATCAATGCTGAAGACATCTCTCTTGGCAGCAGGAACTGAACTGACGATGCTGAAGGAAAATTCGTGATTAATTCCCTCGTCCGGGTCTGTGGCACCCACGTGCGCCACGAGAGTCCCCTCCGCCGAGTTTTCTGGCAGCCGCACTTTATACACCGACTGGTTGAACTGGGGCGCGTTGTCGTTCGCATCCAGCACCGACACCACCAGCTCCACCGTGCCCGTCAGCGACGGCCTGCCCCCGTCACTTGCCGTCAGCAACAGACGGTGCTCGGCCAGAGACTCGCGGTCCAGACCTTTCGTCAGCACCAGGAACAGCGACTTCCTACCATCATCTGAAGATTTCATATCCAGGGCGAAGTGCTCGCTGGGGCTGAGGGTATAGGAGAGCTGCGCGTTGGCTCCGATATCCGCATCCGACGCGCCCTCCAGCGGAAAGCGGGACCCCGGCATCGTATTTAATTCCGGGATGCTGAGGTTTTTGGTGGCGGCGGGGAAGAGCGGGGCATTGTCGTTGATGTCGGTGACCTCCACCTCCACGTAGAAGACGCGCAGCGGCCGCTCCAGCAGCACCTCCAGGCGCAGGGCGCAGGGCGCGCTCTTCCCGCACAGCTCCTCCCGGTCCAGCCGCGAGCTCACCACCAGCGCCCCGCTCGCCCCGCTCACCTCCACGCTCGCCCGCCGGCCCTGCGCCACCAGCCGCAGCCGCCGCGCCTCCGCCTCGCCCGCCTCCAGGCCCAGGTCCTGCGCCAGCCGACCCACCACCGTGCCGCCCTTGGCTTCCTCCGGCACCGAGTAGCGCACCTGCCCGCCGCCCAGCGCCCAGGCCGCCTGCAGCACCAGCACCCGCACCACGGCCCGCACGCACACCGCCATGGCCGCCGCCGCCGCCCGCGCCCCGCACGGCTCCCGCCGCCGCCGCCGCCGCTCTCCTGCCCGCCCCGCGCCGCTCCCCCCGCGCGCACAGCCGCCCTTCCCGCCGCCCCGGGGCGGAGCCGCCCTCCCGCCGCTCCCGCGCCGTTCCTGAGCCTGCAGCGACACCGTGTGCTCCGCCGCCTCACTCGCGCCCGCCGCCGCCAGCACGGCAGCGACACCGCCCCCGCCTCGCGGGACGCCCCCGGCACTCGCGGGACGCCCCCGGCACTCGCGGGACGCCCCCGGCACTCGCGGGACACACCACGCCGACGGCGCCGCCACCGAGCCCAGCACAGGCCGAGACAGCAGCGCTAACGAGGGGGCAACAGCCCCGCAGCGCTGCGCTCCACACGACGCTCCCCGCACACCGACCGGCTCCCAGCCCTGCACGCACCGCGCCGACGGACGCTCCTCTTCCTCACTTGCTTGTTTTTCCAATCTTCCTCCTACTTTGCTTCTACTCCATTCTCTGTCTTGCTTCCTTTCTTGCTTCCCTAATTTCTTCTGAACGTCTTCTTTCCTTCTTCCACTACAAACCAACTTTCGTTTCTTTTCTCCTTCTGTCTTTGCTTCTTTGCTTCCTTCCTTTCTGTATTTTCCTAAATTTCCTTCCTTTCATTTCTTTCTTGCTTCCTTTCCTTCCTTCCCTGTTCCACCTTTTTTCTCTTCCATTCTCTCTTGCTTGCTTCTTGCTCGCTTGCATTCTTCTCGATGTCTTCCTTCCGTCTTTCTTTCTCTCAGATTCTTTCTTCATTCGTTCTCTACCTCTCTTTCAGTCCATTCATTCATTCCTTCAGTGACATCTTTCATTTTCTCTTACTTCTTTCATCCATCCTGCAATTTCTTTATGCTTCCTTTCTTTCCTTCACTCCTTCTATACATCTGCTTCTCTTCCTCTCCTCTTTACTTTTCCTTTTTTTTTCTTCCTTTATCAAAATGCTTTCCAAATGCCTGCACCACTCTTCCAATCAAGCTCAGACATGCCCTGAGGCAAAACCTCTTCTTCCTCTTCCTCACCACCTTCCATTCAGCTCTGTACAGAATCCCTTAGCACTCAGGAGGACCATGTCTCCCCAGGAATTTCTCTGATGAGCCACTGCACACCAGACGACCTGGATGCCCACTTCAAACAGGCTCCAAGACCTCCATGTAGCTCACGTGAGTCTTTCACTATTTACTTTTAAACAGCAAAAAATACATCCATCTGTCTCTGAAACACATAATTTTTGCATAGGAACAGCTTACCAGCAGCATCAGTGGTTTCTTGCTCAGAAAAAGGAATAGATTCATGCATGGAGAACTGGTTTAAAAGGGAAAGTCTCATTTAAAGTCTTCAGTGATTTCTAGGGAAGAGTGGGAGGTGCTCCATGACACACAGCTATCACACAGGAAGCCATCGTGCAGGAGAGAAGAAAACCAAAGGATCCCATTCCCCTTCATCGAAACACAACCTTTTCCAACATCATAAACACAGACAGCACTTCTTTCCCTTCTCCACACTTCTTGGCCGATTCCACACTCTGGTTGCAACCACTTCCCACACACAAGGCTCATTTCCTGCTCAGTACCACCCTCCCAACAATCGAATAGCCACCCCTTCTCCGTGCCTCTCACAAAATCAAAGCCACAGCACCTGAACGACACACACCGACCGGCTCCCAGCCCTGCACGCACCATGCCGACGGACGCTCCTCCTTGCTTGCTTGCTTCCTTCCTTCCTTTCTTGTCTCTCTCCTCCTTTCCTTCTCCTCCATTCTCTGCCTTGCTTGCTTTCCAGCTTGCTTTCTTACTTGCCTACATTCTTCTGGACGTCTACTTTCACTCTTTCTCTTCTTTCACTTCTTTCCTCCTTCCATCTTTGCTTCTTTGCTTCCTGCCCTTCCATTTCCTAAATTTTCTTCTTTTCCTAAATGTCCTATATTTTCTAAATATTCCTAATTTTCCTAAATTTCCTTTTCCTAAATTTCCTTTTCACTTCTTTCATTCTCTCCTTTCCTTCCTTCTTTGGCGCTTTTCTCCTTTGTTTCTCTTCCATTCTCTTTCTTGCTTGGTTCTTGCTTGCTTCTTCCTTGCTTCTTGCTAGCTTGCATTCTTCTCCATGTCTTCCTTCTTTCTCTTTCTTTCTTTCTTTCTTTTTTCTTTCTTTCACTCTTTCTTTCTCTTAGATTTTTCTTCATTTGTTCTCTACCTGTCTTCCTGTTTGTTTCGTCCTTTCAGTGTCTTCTTTCCATTTCTTTTATTTCTTTCATACTTTCAGTTCCTTCTTTCCTTTCTTCTCACTTCTTTCATTCATCGTACATGTTTCTTCATGTTTCCTTTCTTTCATTCACTCCTTCCATCCATCTGCTTCTCTTCCTCTCCTCTTTACTATTCCTTATCTTCTTCCTCCTCTACTTTTTTTTCCTCCTTTATCAAAATGCTTTCCAAATGCCTGCACCACTCTTCCAATCAAGCTCAGACATGCTCTGAGGCAAGACCTCTTCTTCCTCTTCATCACCGCCTTCCATTCTGCTCTGTACAGCATCGCACAGCACTCATGAGGACCATGTCCCCCCAGGAACTTCTCTGATGAGCCACTGCACACCACAAGACGTGGATGCCCACTGCAAACAGTCTCCAAGACCTCCATACAGCTCAGGTGAGTCTTTCACTCACTTTCACAAACTGCAACCTTTCATGACTGTCCTGCTGTCTGCTCACACTGAGATGGAAAGCAACAGGAGAGGAACAAGATCAGGCAGCGGTGCTCTGCTGCTCCAAATCTACAGCCATTACACAGGCTACGTTCTGTCCATCCAACATAATGATATTGCAGTTAAATAGCAAAAAGCCATGCATTGCTCGCTTCAACACATCTTCTCTGAGTACGATCCACTAACCTGTAGATCAGTGCTTACTTGTTTAGAAAAAGAAGCATTTCCTTGACAGGAGAATTGCTTATAAAGAACAACTTTAATGAAAGTTATCAGAGATTTCTGGGGAAGCTGGATGGAAAAATTTCCTTCAGATGTGGGACACCTCTGAAATCACTGGACACCACACACTGCTCCCGTACACTCGTTCACTTTTGGAATGAGCCCTGCTAGAAGAAACCCACCATCTCCACCAACACCAACTATGCAACACCCCCCCACACTGGGGGAAGTCAAGTGCACAAAGATTACACCCACCACATCATGCCTCCTTAGAAATTTCCTCTATTCATTACTCCAGGCAGACACCAGGGGAAGGAACTGTTGCCACTGAGAGAAACTGTTCTGTTGATGTCCACATATTCACCAGAAGGCTCCAAACCTACAGGCATTCCCCAGGCAATGTTGAGTCCATCCAACATAAAGCAAACACAACTAAACAGCAAAAAAATTACATACAACTGTCTCTGAAACACATAATTTTTGCATAGGAACAGCTTACCAACAGCATCAGTGGTTTCTTGCTCAGAAAAAGGAATAGATTCATCGATGGAGAACTGGTTTAAAAGGGAAAGTCTCATTTAAAGTCTTCAGTGATTTCTAGGGAAGCTGGACTGAACAGAAATCATCAAGCTTAGCAAAAGCTCCTCAGTCATGGGAGAGTGTGAAGTGCTCCATGACACACAGCTATCACACAGGAAGCCATCGTGCAGGACAGAAGAAAACCAAAGGATCCCATTCCCACTTCAGCAAAACATGAGCTTTGCCAACATCATGAACACGGAGAGCACGTCTTCCCCTCCTCCCCACTTTTTGGTCAATGCCACACTCTGGATTCCACCCAGCATCACCTTTTCACACACACAAGGCTCATTTCCTACTCAGTATCATCCGGCCCATTGCCAAATGCCCACCCATTCTCCGTGCTGCTCACAAAATCACTGCCACAACACCTGAACAATGCTCCACCCCACTGACACAATCCAGCTCCAAACCCACCTCTGAGCATCACCCTCTGCAGAACCTCGCCTTCTCCCACCACTGCCAGGCTCTTCCCCCCTGCACAAACGGCACTCACAAGGTTTTGCACTGGCTCAGCAATCCCAGATGGAAACGGAGAAAGCTGGACCGATGGACAACGTTTACAGCAGCTCCTGCTGGAGCCGCCACTCCTCATGCTCAGGAACACAGGAGTCAAAGGCCATCTGCCAGACTGCTGCAAATCCAGGCCTATGGTACAGAACAGTGAGATGAACGAAAACCAAGTGGGCAGACAACAACAAAACTCTACATAGAACCTGGGGAGGCCCTGGAACACTGGGCCAGGGATTGACACAAATAGCCTTCCTTGGAGACAGACAGACCTTGACAGGATGAGGCCCTGACCAGCCTCATCTAACTGCGGTGTTTGTCCTGCTCTCAGCAAGGGAACCACGAATGTGCACGTGTCACCTTCAACACAAGGTACCTTAAGGTCCCCGGCATTCACTTCCACTGCAAAAAGGGGACCATCCCAGGAAAACATCAGCTTCCAACAAGTTGCCAGCAAACACAAGATCGCCCTGCTCAAGATCACCAGATCACCATAGGAACATCAGGAATGGCCCGGTCCTACTCAGTGCCACTGACATGTTCACCTCCACCAGATACCACACTTGCTCGCCACACCCCAAGGCTGACTCCAGCTCTTGCAGAACCTCCCCATCAAGGAAAGTACCACAAAGAAACATACAAAGAGAATCACATAGACACTGTCCCCAGCACACCCTCTGCAGCTGACCATTCCAGTTTTCTGTGCTTCAACAATCTCAGATGCAAACATTACAGGGGGATGAGGGACACAATTTCTAAAGGTGATGGTGTGACAGTCCAAAAGGCAAAAGGTGCTCATTTCATTTTGTGAAAGAACACTCCAGATGTTGACAAGCAAAGCACTCTTATGGATGATATGAACCCTATGCATGCATGTGTTACATGTTCCAATGAAAAGTTCTGGGGACTTTGAAGGGGCTGGCTGTGAATGCCAATGTTGAAAGCACGTGAAATCAGGACACCGTATGTCAAACCATTTCTCTGGTCAGGAATGAAAGGCCACAATCAGGCAAAGATGAGAGTACAGTTGTTTCATGTGCCTCAATGGAATGCATTTCTGAGTAATGTCTCAACATCACAACACCAGCGGCTCTACAGTCTCAGGCATCCTTCTGGAACCACACATGGCAAGAAGATTTCACAAGGTCTCCAACCAAAAAAAACAACAACCAACCAACCAAAGACATTTTCCTTAGAAAGGTTTCAAGGGTACACTGAATGACAAAGAATAGTGTCTGCAGGACCACCATCACCACCCTTCATGTCTTGAACTCCTTCAGCAATCTCAGGTGTAAATGCTGCACAACAAAAAGAAACAGCATTTGTGGAGCTCATGTCATGACAGCTCGAAGCAAAATCGGTATTGGTTTTATTCTGTCAGAGAAAACCTCAGATACTGAACAACTAGCCTCAGTAAGATGTTCCAAACCAGGAGCTGAGGACCTCTTGGATGCACGCCAACAGAGATGTGAAAATTAAAAAAGAAAAAAAATAATAATACGGGGATTACACATAAGGGGATTGTAAGTCCATAAAACCAACAGCAATGGAATACAAGAAGAACGACTTGAACAAACACCAAAGGTACTCCCCTATCTCATGTTCCATTATGAGCTCTCTGTGTGAAGGTGCAAGACTCCAACATTGTTGTATCATGAGCATCAGACACCCCACCAACTGCACCCAGCTGTAATGAACATGAGCTCGGCACAAGGAAACAATCACAGCATATTTACCAGCACTCCAGGGACACAAGCGAGGCCGGTCACCACAGAATGCATACAACTGGCACAGTCAGATCCTCTGAAACCATCCTCAAAGAAAACACCCTGCCTGATGCACAAAACCAGATTCTTTCTTGCCCTGACCTCTGGCTGTGCTCTTCTACCTCTGTATTGCAAAGAACACTAGTGGCATACTCATAAAGGGAAAAAGTATAACATGGTTTCAGATGCATCTTCCCCTTTACAAACTACTTTCTGGTGGTAAAGAGAGTGAAAAAGTTGGTATATTTTCAAAGAGCATAAAAAGAGATGGGGGACACAAGCATGGCTTGCACAGAGCGGAGACATGGTGATCACAAGCAACTGCAACTCTACACGGAAGCCATGCAACAGCAGGATAGGGAGGGAGTCAAAATACCTTCCCCTGACATATTCTGACCCGCACAAGACAAGGCCCTCTGCAACCTCATCTAATGCAACTCCAGCCCTCCACACGAGGACAACACATCCCTGCCTCAAGGGAAATCACCCACTCCACTTCCTGATCCACTTCTCTGCGATGCCTGAAGCTTTTCCTTCTCATCCAACATGTCCCAGAGGAGAAAGAGAAATTCACAACTAATGAAAGGCAATATACACACTAGGCGTATACCTCAAATGACATGCAGACCATTTCAACACCACATACTACCTCAAGTTAAGGAAGACCTTCAAATCGTGTCTCTTGGAGTCTAGGAAAGGGTCTTGCCCGGCAACACTCCGGCAACATTCTGCCTCAGGATTTGCTTTAGGAACCCATGATCTGCAATTCTGGGACGTGTGTTCTTAACACAAGTACGCATCTCTCCATCCTGTGTTATGACATGCAATGCAGACTTGATTTCCTTTTCAAGTTCATGGTTCACATCAGGAAATTACCAGGTCCCATTCACTGCCATGGCCGCATTCAACTCCACCGGATTACGTTTTCCCTTCCCACCCTATGGATCACATCAGATTTCACAGACCATTCCTATCAATCACAGCTACAAAAATGAAAAATATTCCAATGATACCAAATGCACAATGTCTCGCAGACTCTTTGTAATAACTTCTAAGCAGGGCTGTGTGTTACATGCCACTTCCCTAACGAGGAATACAAGTCCACAGTCAGAAAAGCCCAAAGACCCAAGTGTCACCTTCGTCATTGCTTCTTGACAGGACAATCAAAACACACAAAGACAAAGTTCTCAACAAGAACAAAAACAATACACAAAAAATCGACACCAGCAGGCTCGGCATTCAGCTACTTAAATGGCTTTCAATAGTGCCTGCTGCACAGTCACCACCACATCGAATCTTCCTGGCCTGCAGTCCTTCAACATTCTCGAGCAGAAATGCTTCAAACCAGTAACCAACAGGACTTGCAGAGACCATGTTGTGACAGATCTAATGAAAATAGGCACTGATTTCATTCTCTATGAGAAAAACTCAGATACTGAACAGCTAGCCTCAATAAGATGTTCGAAAGCAGGAGATGAGGAGATCTTGGAGACACAAATACAGACATGACAATGCCATCGTCAGCTGATTACAGACAGTAGCACAATAATAGGACCAGGCATACATGGCCACAACTAGAACAAGTTGAACAGACACCAACGGTGCTCACCTGCACCATGTCCCTTTGTAACAGTGTGTGAGAAGGAAAGACATCAATATTCAGGTACCATAGGTATCAGACATAACGCATGAAGAGATGACTTCACAGCTGACCCTGTACAGCACAAGTGGTTTCTAGAAGGGCCCTGTCCTGGCAGCAGGAGCGGGGCTCCGAGCACAACAGCCCTTGGCAGGACCCGCGCTGGGGCACAGACCCAGACCACAGCGCTGTCGGAACTCGCAGCTCGAGCACCTGACGAGCACCGAGCGGCCGCGGGCCTGGGGGTTGCGCCCGGCTGCCACAACCCCCTCGAGGGGGCAGGCGGGAGCAGGAACGAGGAAGGAGCAGAAGGGAGCGAGAAAAAGATTTTAAAGGGCGAGGAAAAGGGAGAAAGATTAAAGGGCAAGAGGAGGGCGAGTGGCACTGACCGTGTCCAGGAGAGCGGGCGGCTCCTGCGGCGGCTCCTTCGGCGCGGGGCCGGGCGGCGGCGGGCAGTTGGGGCTGAAAACCATCAGGTCGCTCTTGCCCGCGCCGTCCGCCACGCACAGGCTCCGGCTCTGGCGCTGCGAGTACGACCAGCTGCCCACCTCGCTGGCGCACACCAGCGTCGCCGGCCCGGGCCCCGCCAGCACGGCCGCCCGCGGCGCCCAGCGCGACGCCCCGTACAGCACCACCGCCAGCAGGAACAGGCTCGACACCGCGCAGATGGCCACCACCAGCCACACGTTCGTCGCCGACGCCGCCGCCGCCGCCGCCGCGCCGCCCTCCGCGCCCGCCGCCGGCCGCAGCCCCGCCCCCGCCGACACCGCCCCCGCCGCCGCCAGCGCCGCCTCGGCGCCCTCCACCAGCGACACGCTCAGCGTGGCCGTGGCCGAGCGCGACGGCTCCCCGTGGTCCCGCACCACGATCAGCAGCCTCTGCCGCGGGCCGTCCGCCTCCTCCAGCGCCCGCGCCGTGCTCACCTCGCCGCTGTACAGCCCCACGCGGAACGGGCCCTTGCCCCGCGGCTCCCACAGCTCGTAGCGCAGCCACGCGTTGTAGCCCGAGTCCGCGTCCACCGCGCGGATCTTCGCCACCACCTGCCCCGCCGGCGCCCCCCACGCCGCCCACGCCCACAGCGACCCCGCCGACGACGACGACGACGACGCCTCGCCCGCAGCCCAGGGCCCCGGCCCGCCGCCGGCAGGCGGGAGCAGCGCCGGCGCGTTGTCGTTCTCGTCCACCACGAAGAGCTGCACCGTGGCGTTGCCGCACAGCGGCGGCTCGCCCGCGTCCACCGCCCGCACCTCGAACTGCAGCACCTGCAGCTCCTCGTAGTCCAGGGGCTGCAGCGCCCACAGCCGCCCGCTCTCCGCGTCCACCGACACGTAGCTCGACGCCGGACGCCACCCCGGCCCCGACCCCGACCCCGACCCCGCGCCCGCGCCGCCCTCCGCCACCGAGTAGCTCACGCGCCCGTTGCCCGCCTCGTCCGGGTCCCGCGCCCACAGCCGCGCCAGCTCCGCGCCCGCCGCGTTGTTCTCCCGCGCCAGCACCGTGTACACGGCCTGCGCGAACGCCGGCGCGTTGTCGTTCACGTCCGACACCGGCACCCGCAGCCCGCGGCTGGCGCGCAGCGGCGGCGCCCCGCCGTCCTCCGCCCGCACCTCCACCTCGTACTCCGACACCCGCTCCCGGTCCAGCGCCTCCCGCAGCACCAGCGAGTACGAGCCCGCGAACGTCGCCACCAGCCCGAACGGCGACGGCGGCCACACCGCGCACCGCACCCGCCCGTTCGCCCCCGAGTCCCGGTCCGACACGCTCAGCAGCGCCACCACCGTCCCCACCGACGCGTCCTCGGCCACCGGCACCGACAGCGACGTCACCCACACCTCGGGCGCGTTGTCGTTCACGTCCAACACCTCCACCACCACCTCGCAGTGCCCCGACAACGGCGGAACGCCCTTGTCTCTCGCCGCGATTTGTAACTCGTATAAGCGCACTTCTTCAAAGTCCAGGGGGCCCCGCAGACGGATCTCCCCTGTCTGCGGATCAATGCTGAAGACATCTCTCTTGGCAGCAGGAACTGAACTGACGATGCTGAAGGAAAATTCGTGATTAATTCCCTCGTCCGGGTCTGTGGCACCCACGTGCGCCACGAGAGTCCCCTCCGCCGAGTTTTCTGGCAGCCGTACTTTATATACCGACTGGTTGAACTGGGGCGCGTTGTCATTCGCATCCAGCACCGACACCACCAGCTCCACCGTGCCCGTCAGCGACGGCCTGCCCCCGTCACTCGCCGTCAGCAACAGACGGTGCTCGGCCAGCGACTCGCGGTCCAGACCTTTCGTCAGCACCAGGAACAGCGACTTCCTACCATCATCTGAAGATTTCACGTCCAGAGCGAAGTGCTCGCTGGGGCTGAGGGTATAGGAGAGCTGCGCGTTGGCTCCGATATCCGCATCCGACGCGCCCTCCAGCGGAAAGCGGGACCCCGGCATGGTATTTAATTCCGGGATGCTGAGGTTTTTGGTGGCGGCGGGGAAGAGCGGGGCATTGTCGTTGATGTCGGTGACCTCCACCTCCACGTGGAAGACGCGCAGCGGCCGCTCCAGCAGCACCTCCAGGCGCAGGGCGCAGGGCGCGCTCTTCCCGCACAGCTCCTCCCGGTCCAGCCGCGAGCTCACCACCAGCGCCCCGCTCGCCCCGCTCACCTCCACGCTCGCCCGCCGGCCCTGCGCCACCAGCCGCAGCCGCCGCGCCTCCGCCTCGCCCGCCTCCAGGCCCAGGTCCTGCGCCAGCCGACCCACCACCGTGCCGCCCTTGGCTTCCTCCGGCACCGAGTAGCGCACCTGCCCGCCGCCCAGCGCCCAGGCCGCCTGCAGCACCAGCACCCGCACCACGGCCCGCACGCACACCGCCATGGCCGCCGCCGCCGCCCGCGCCCCGCACGGCTCCCGCCGCCGCCGCCGCCGCTCTCCTGCCCGCCCCGCGCCGCTCCCCCCGCGCGCACAGCCGCCCTTCCCGCCGCCCCGGGGCGGAGCCGCCCTCCCGCCGCTCCCGCGCCGTTCCTGAGCCTGCAGCGACACCGTGTGCTCCGCCGCCTCACTCGCGCCCGCCGCCGCCAGCACGGCAGCGACACCGCCCCCGCCTCGCGGGACGCCCCCGGCACTCGCGGGACGCCCCCGGCACTCGCGGGACACACCACGCCGACGGCGCCGCCACCGAGCCCAGCACAGGCCGAGACAGCAGCGCTAACGAGGGGGCAACAGCCCCGCAGCGCTGCGCTCCACACGACGCTCCCCGCACACCGACCGGCTCCCAGCCCTGCACGCACCACGCCGACGGACGCTCCTCTTCCTCACTTGCTTGTTTTTCCAATCTTCCTCCTACTTTGCTTCTACTCCATTCTCTGTCTTGCTTGCTTTCTTGCTTCCCTAGTTTCTTCTGAACGTCTTCTTGCCTTCCTTCACTACTAACCAACTTTCGTTTCTTTCCTCCTTCTGTCTTTGCTTCTTTGCTTCCTTCCTTTCCGTATTTTCCTAAATTTCCTTCCTTTCATTTCTTTCTTGCTTCCTTTCCTTCCTTCCCTGGCTCTTTCCTTCTTTGTTTCTCTTCCACTCTCTGTCTTGCTTGCTTCTTGCTTGCCTGCATTCTTCTCGACTTCTTTCTTCTCTCTTTCTTTCTCAGATTATTTCTTCATTTGTTCTCTACCTCTCTTCCAGTTCCTTCATTCTTTCAGTTCCTTATTTCCTTTTCTCTTACTTATTTCATTCATCCTACAGTTTCTTCATGCTTCCTTCCTTTCCTTCACTCCTTCTATACATCTGCTTCTCTTCCTCTTCTCTTTACTTTTCCTTTTCTTCTACCTCCTCTTCATTTTTTTCCTCCTTTATCAAAATGCTTTCCAAATGCCTGCACCTCTCTTCCAAGCTAGCTCAGACATGCTCTGAGGCAAAACCTCTTCTTCCTCTTCCTTGCCGCCTTCCATTCTGCTCTGTACAGAATCCCTTAGCACTCATGAGGACCATGTCTCCCCAGGAATTTCTCTGATGAGCCACCGCACACCAGACGACCTGGATGCCCACTTCAAACAGGCTCCAAGACCTCCATATAGCTCATGTGAGTCTTTCACTCATTTTTTTTAACAGAAAAAAATACATACATCTGTCTCTCAAACATTTTTTTTTTTTTTGCATATGAACAACTTACGGGCAGCATCAGTGGTTGCTTGCTCAGAAAAATGAATAGATTCATGCATGGATGTTGTGGTTTAACCCGGCTGGCAGCTAAACACCACACAGCCGTTCGCTCACCCTCCCCCCTCCCTCTCTGGGATGGGGGAGAGAAACGGGAAAGTGAAGCCGGTGAGTTGAGATAAAGACAGTTTATTAAGACAGGAATATAATAATAACAATAATAATAATAATAGTGATAATGATAATGGTATTAATAATAATAATGTGTAAGAAAACAAGTGATGCACAATGCAATTGCTCACCACCCGCTGACCGATGCCCAGCCTATCCCCGAGCAGCCGACCCCCCACCCCGGCCAGCCACCCCTATATATTGTTTAGCATGACGTCAGATGGTATGGAATACCCCTTTGGCCAGTTTGGGTCAGCTGTCCTGGGTCTGTCCCCTCCCAGCTCCTGCTGCACCCCCAGCCTGCTCGCTGGCAGGACAGAGCGAGAAGCCAAAAAGTCCTTGGCCTGGTGTAAACGCTGCTCTGCAACAATTAAAACATCAGCATGTTATCAGCGCTCTTCTCATCCTAATCCAAAACATAGCACCCTACCAGCTACTATGAGGGAAAATTAACTCTGTCCTAACTGGAACCAGGACAATGGAGAACTGGTTTAAAAGGGAAATTCTCATTTAAAGTCTTCAGTGATTTCTAGGGAAGCTGGACTGAACAGAAATCATCGAGCTTAGCAAAAGCTCCTCAGTCATGGGAGAGTGTGAGGTGCTCCATGACACAGCTATCAAACAGGAAGCTGTCACGCAGGAGAGAAGAAAACCAAAGGATCCCATTCCCCTTCATCGAAACACAACCTTTTCCAACATCATAAACACAGACAGCACTTCTTTCCCTTCTCCACACTTCTTGGCCAATGCCACACTCCGGTTGCAACCACTTCCCACACACAAGGCTCATTTCCTGCTCAGTACCACCCTCCCCACAATTGAATGCCCACCACTTCTCTGTGCTGCTCACAAAATCACTGCCACAACACCTGAACAATGTTCCACCCCACCGACACAATCCAGCTCCAAACCCACCTCTGAGCATCACCCTCTGCAGAGCCTCGCCTTCTCCCACAATTGCCAGGCTCTTCCCCAATTCACAAACGGCACTTGCAAGGTTATGCACTGGCTCTGCAATCTCAGTGTTAAACAGAGAAAGCTGGACCGATGGAAAATGTTTACAGCAGCTCCTGGTGGAGCCACCACTCCTCATGCTCAGGAACACAGGAGTCAAAGGCCATCTGCCAGACTGCTGCAAAGCCAGGCCCATGGTACAGAACAGTGAGATGAACGAAAACCAAGTGGGCAGAAAAAAAAAAAAACTCTACGTAGAACCTGGGGAGGCCCTGGAACACTGGGCCAGGGATTGACACAAATAGCCTTCCTTGGAGACACACAGACCTTGACAGGATGAGACCCTGACCAGCCTCATCTAAATGCAGTGTTCGTCCTGCTCTCAGCAAGGGAACCATGGATGTCCACGTGTCACCTTCAGCATGAGGTTCCTTAAGGTCCTCGGCATTCACTTCCACTGCAAAAAGGGAGGTCATCCCAGGAAAACATCAGCTTCCAGCAAGTTGCAAGCAAACACAAGGCAAGATCACCCTGCTCAAGATCATCCTGGGAACATACAAAATGGCCCGGTCCTACTCAGTGCCACTGACATGTTCACCTCCACCAGATACCACACTTGCTCGCCACACCCCAAGGCTGACTCCAGCTTTTGCAGAACCTTCCCATGAATGAAAGCACCACAGAGAAGCATACAAACAGTATCACATAGACACTGTCTCCAGCACATCCTCTGCAGCTGACCCTTCCAGTTTTCAGTGCTTCAGCAATCTCAGATGCAAACATTACAGGGGGATGAGCAACACGATTTCTAAAGGTGATGGTGTGACAGCCCAAAAGGCAATGGGTGCTCATTTCATTTTGTGAAAGAACACCCCAGATGTTGACAAGCAAAGCACTCTTATGGATAACATCAACTCTATGCATGCATGTGTTACATCTTCCAATGAAAACTTCTGGGGATTTTGAAGGGGCTGGCTGTGAATGCCAATGTTGAAAGCACGTGAAATCAGGACACCGTATGTCAAACCATTTCTCTGGTCAGGAATGAAAGGCCACAAACAGGCAAAGATGAGAGTACAGTTGTTTCATGTGCCTCAATGGAATGCATTTCTGAGTAATGTCTCAACATCACAACTCCAGCAGCTCTGCAGTTTCAGGCACCTTTCTGGAACCACACATGGCAAGAAGATTTCACAAGGTCCCCAACCAAAAAAAACAACAACCAACCAACCAAAGACATTTTCGTTAGAAAGGTTTCAAGGGCACACTGAATGACAAAGAATAGTGTCTGCAGGACCACCATCACCACCCTTCATGTCTTGAACTCCTTCAGCAATCTCAGGTGTAAATGCTGCACAACAAAAAGAAACAGCATTTGTGGAGCTCATGTCATGACAGCTCGAAGCAAAATCGGTATTGGTTTTATTCTGTCAGAGAAAACCTCAGATACTGAACAACTAGCCTCAGTAAGATGTTCCAAACCAGGAGCTGAGGACCTCTTGGATGCACGCCAACAGAGATGTGAAAATTAAAAAAGAAAAAAAAAAGTAAGAGGATTACACATAAGGGGATTGTAAGTCCATAAAACCAACAGCAGTAGAATACAAGAACGAGTTGAACAAACACCAAAGGTGCTCCCCTATCTCATGTTCCATTACCAGCTCTCTGTGTGAAGGAGCAAGACTCCAACATTGCTGTATTGTGAGCATCAGACACCCCACCAACTGCATCCAGCTGTAATGAGCATGAGCTGGGCACAAGGAAACAATCACACCACATTCACCAGCACTCCAGGGACACAAGCGAGGCCGGTCACCGCAGAATGCATACAACTGGCACAGTCAGATCCTCTGAAGCCATTCTCAAACAAAACACCTTGGTTCATGCTTCAAACCAGTTTCCTTCTTGCCTTGACCTCTGGCTGTGCTCTTCTACCTCTGTACTCCAAAGCACTCTAGCGGCATACTCATAAAGGGAAAAGTATAACATGATTTCAGATGCATCTTCCCCTTTACAAACAACTTTCTGGTGGTAAAGAGAGTGAAATTTGGTATACTTTCAATGCGCATAGAAAAAGACAGGGGACACAAGCATGGCTTGCAGAGAGCAGAGACATGGTGATCACAAGCAACTGCAACTCTACACAGAATCCATGCAACAGCAGGAAAGGGAGGGAGTCAAAATGCCTTCCTTTCACATATTCTGACCTGCACAAGACAAGGCCCTCTGCAACCTGATCTAATGCAGTTCCAGCCCTCCACACAAGGACAACACATCCCTGCCTCGAGGGAAATCACCCCGTCCACTTCCTGGTCCACTGCTCTGTGATGCCTGAAGTTTTTCCTTCTCATTCAACATGTCCCAGAGGAGAAAGAGAGATTCACAACTGATGAAAGGCATTATGCCTCAAATGACATCCAGACCATTTCAACACCACATATTGTCTCAAGTTAAGGAAGACCTTCAAATCACGTCTCTTGGAGCCTGGGAAAGGGTCTTCCACAGCAATACTCTGGGACGATACTTCCTCAGGCTTTGCTTTAGACACCCATGATCCACCATTCTGGGACGTGTGTTCTTAACACAAGTACGCGTCTCTTCTTCTTCGGTTACGGCATGCAATGCAGATCCTTTACAAGTTCATCGCTCACATCAGGAAATGGCCAGGTCCCATTCACTGCCATTGCCACATTCAACTCCACCTGATTACATGATTTCCCTTCCCACCCCAAGGATCACTCCAGCTTTCACAGACCCTTCCCATCAATGACAGCTACAAAAAATGAAAAATATTCCAATGGTACTAAATCCACCATGTCTGGCAGACTCTTTGTAACAACTTCTAAGCAGGGCTCTGTGTGACATGCCACTTCCCTGACAAGGAATACAAGTCAACAGTCAGAAAAGCCTAAAGACCTAAGTGTCACCTTCGTCATTTCTTCTTGACAGGACAATCAAAACACACAAAGTTCTCAACAAGAACAAAAACAAAACAGAGCACAATGACAATAGCAGGCTTGTCATTCAGCTACTTAAAGGGCTTTCAATAGTGCCTGATGGACAGTCACCACCAGACTGACTCTTCCTGTCTTGCAGTCCTTCAACAGTCTCAAGCAGAAATGCTTCAAACCAGTGACCAACAGGACTTGCAGAGACCATGTTGTGACAGCTCTAATGAAAATTGGCAGATTTCATTCTCTCTGAGAAAAACTCAGATACTGAACAGCTGCTTTCAATAAGATGTCCCAAAGCAAGAGATGAGGAGATCTTGGAGATAAAATACAACAATGCAAAAGCCACCATCAGCTGATTACAGACAGTAATATGCTGCCTGTACCACAATAATAGGACCAGGCATACATGGCCACAACTAGAACCAGTTGAACAGACACCAACGGTGCTCACCGGCCCCGTGTCCCATTTGTAACTGTGTGAGAAGAAGTAAGACACCAATATTCAGGAACCATAGGTATCAGCCATGAGAATGACTTTCCACCATCATGCATGCAGAGAAGATTTCACAGCTGACCCTGTACAGCACAACAGGTGTCCAGAAGAGCCCTGTCCCGGCAGCAGGAGGGGGGATCCAAGTACACCAGCCCTTGACAGGCCCCATGCTGGGGCACAGACCCTGGCCACAGCACTGTTGGCACTCGCAGCTCGAGCACCTGACGAGCACCGAGCGGCCACGGGCCCGGGGGTTGCGCCCGGCTGCCACAACCCCCTCGAGGGGGCGGCTAGGAGCAGGGGAAGGAGCAGGGACAGGTAAGGTTAGGCAGAGGAAGAGGACAAGACTAAAGAGCGAGGACATGGGCAATGAAGAAAGAAAAGACGAGGGAGAGAAAGCGGGCAAGATTAAGGGGCGAGAGGAGGGCGAGTGGCACTGACCGTGTCCAGGAGAGCGGGCGGCTCCTGCGGCGGCTCCTTCGGCGCGGGGCCGGGCGGCGGCGGGCAGTTGGGGCTGAAAACCATCAGGTCGCTCTTGCCCGCGCCGTCCGCCACGCACAGGCTCCGGCTCTGGCGCTGCGAGTACGACCAGCTGCCCACCTCGCTGGCGCACACCAGCGTCGCCGGCCCGGGCCCCGCCAGCACGGCCGCCCGCGGCGCCCAGCGCGACGCCCCGTACAGCACCACCGCCAGCAGGAACAGGCTCGACACCGCGCAGATGGCCACCACCAGCCACACGTTCGTCGCCGACGCCGCCGCCGCCGCCGCCGCGCCGCCCTCCGCGCCCGCCGCCGGCCGCAGCCCCGCCCCCGCCGACACCGCCCCCGCCGCCGCCAGCGCCGCCTCGGCGCCCTCCACCAGCGACACGCTCAGCGTGGCCGTGGCCGAGCGCGACGGCTCCCCGTGGTCCCGCACCACGATCAGCAGCCTCTGCCGCGGGCCGTCCGCCTCCTCCAGCGCCCGCGCCGTGCTCACCTCGCCGCTGTACAGCCCCACGCGGAACGGGCCCTTGCCCCGCGGCTCCCACAGCTCGTAGCGCAGCCACGCGTTGTAGCCCGAGTCCGCGTCCACCGCGCGGATCTTCGCCACCACCTGCCCCGCCGGCGCCCCCCACGCCGCCCACGCCCACAGCGACCCCGCCGACGACGACGACGCCTCGCCCGCAGCCCAGGGCCCCGGCCCGCCGCCGGCAGGCGGGAGCAGCGCCGGCGCGTTGTCGTTCTCGTCCACCACGAAGAGCTGCACCGTGGCGTTGCCGCACAGCGGCGGCTCGCCCGCGTCCACCGCCCGCACCTCGAACTGCAGCACCTGCAGCTCCTCGTAGTCCAGGGGCTGCAGCGCCCACAGCCGCCCGCTCTCCGCGTCCACCGACACGTAGCTCGACGCCGGACGCCACCCCGGCCCCGACCCCGACCCCGACCCCGCGCCCGCGCCGCCCTCCGCCACCGAGTAGCTCACGCGCCCGTTGCCCGCCTCGTCCGGGTCCCGCGCCCACAGCCGCGCCAGCTCCGCGCCCGCCGCGTTGTTCTCCCGCGCCAGCACCGTGTACACGGCCTGCGCGAACGCCGGCGCGTTGTCGTTCACGTCCGACACCGGCACCCGCAGCCCGCGGCTGGCGCGCAGCGGCGGCGCCCCGCCGTCCTCCGCCCGCACCTCCACCTCGTACTCCGACACCCGCTCCCGGTCCAGCGCCTCCCGCAGCACCAGCGAGTACGAGCCCGCGAACGTCGCCACCAGCCCGAACGGCGACGGCGGCCACACCGCGCACCGCACCCGCCCGTTCGCCCCCGAGTCCCGGTCCGACACGCTCAGCAGCGCCACCACCGTCCCCACCGACGCGTCCTCGGCCACCGGCACCGACAGCGACGTCACCCACACCTCGGGCGCGTTGTCGTTCACGTCCAGCACCTCCACCACCACCTTGCAGTGCCCTGATAAAGGCGGAACGCCCTTGTCTCTCGCCGCGATTTGTAACTCGTATAAGCGCACTTCTTCAAAGTCCAAGTGGTCCCGCAGACGGATTTCCCCTGTCTGCGGTTCAATGCTGAAGACATCTCTCTTGGCAGCAGGAACTGAACTGACGATGCTGAAGGAAAATTCGTGATTAATTCCCTCGTCCGGGTCTGCGGCACCCACGTGCGCCACGAGAGTCCCCTCCGCCGAGTTTTCTGGCAGCCGCACTTTATACACCGACTGGTTGAACTGGGGCGCGTTGTCGTTCGCATCCAGCACCGACACCACCAGCTCCACCGTGCCCGTCAGCGACGGCCTGCCCCCGTCACTTGCCGTCAGCAACAGACGGTGCTCGGCCAGAGACTCGCGGTCCAGACCTTTCGTCAGCACCAGGAACAGCGATTCAAGATGTTCTTCACTCCGCTGCAAATCCAGGGCGAAGTGCTCGCTGGGGCTGAGGGTATAGGAGAGCTGCGCGTTGGCTCCGATATCCGCATCCGACGCGCCCTCCAGCGGGAAACGGGAACCGGGAGGCGAGTTTTCCGATAAACTGAGGTTTACCAGAGCGGCGGGGAAGAGCGGGGCATTGTCGTTGATGTCGGTGACCTCCACCTCCACGTAGAAGACGCGCAGCGGCCGCTCCAGCAGCACCTCCAGGCGCAGGGCGCAGGGCGCGCTCTTCCCGCACAGCTCCTCCCGGTCCAGCCGCGAGCTCACCACCAGCGCCCCGCTCGCCCCGCTCACCTCCACGCTCGCCCGCCGGCCCTGCGCCACCAGCCGCAGCCGCCGCGCCTCCGCCTCGCCCGCCTCCAGGCCCAGGTCCTGCGCCAGCCGACCCACCACCGTGCCGCCCTTGGCTTCCTCCGGCACCGAGTAGCGCACCTGCCCGCCGCCCAGCGCCCAGGCCGCCTGCAGCACCAGCACCCGCACCACGGCCCGCACGCACACCGCCATGGCCGCCGCCGCCGCCCGCGCCCCGCACGGCTCCCGCCGCCGCCGCCGCCGCTCTCCTGCCCGCCCCGCGCCGCTCCCCCCGCGCGCACAGCCGCCCTTCCCGCCGCCCCGGGGCGGAGCCGCCCTCCCGCCGCTCCCGCGCCGTTCCTGAGCCTGCAGCGACACCGTGTGCTCCGCCGCCTCACTCGCGCCCGCCGCCGCCAGCACGGCAGCGACACCGCCCCCGCCTCGCGGGACGCCCCCGGCACTCGCGGGACGCCCCCGGCACTCGCGGGACACACCACGCCGACGGCGCCGCCACCGAGCCCAGCACAGGCCGAGACAGCAGCGCTAACGAGGGGGCAACAGCCCCGCAGCGCTGCGCTCCACACGACGCTCCCCGCACACCGACCGGCTCCCAGCCCTGCACGCACCACGCCGACGGACGCTCCTCTTCCTCACTTGCTTGTTTTTCCAATCTTCCTCCTACTTTGCTTCTACTCCATTCTCTGTCTTGCTTGCTTTCTTGCTTCCCTAGTTTCTTCTGAACGTCTTCTTGCCTTCCTTCACTACTAACCAACGTTCGTTTCTTTCCTCCTTCTGTCTTTGCTTCTTTGCTTCCTTCCTTTCCGTATTTTCCTAAATTTCCTTCCTTTCATTTCTTTCTTGCTTCCTTTCCTTCCTTCCCTGGCTCTTTCCTTCTTTGTTTCTCTTCCACTCTCTGTCTTGCTTGCTTCTTGCTTGCCTGCATTCTTCTCGACTTCTTTCTTCTCTCTTTCATTCTCAGATTTCTTCATTTGTTCTCTACCTCTCTTCCAGTTCCTTCATTCTTTCAGTTCCTTATTTCCTTTTCTCTTACTTATTTCATTTATTCTAAAGTTTCTTCATGCTTCCTTCCTTTCCTTCACTCCTTCTATACATCTGCTTCTCCTCCTCTTCTCTTTACTTTTCCTTTTCTTCTACCTCCTCTTCATTTTTTTCCTCCTTTATCAAAATGCTTTCCAAATGCCTGCACCTCTCTTCCAAGCTAGCTCAGACATGCTCTGAGGCAAAACCTCTTCTTCCTCTTCCTTGCCGCCTTCCATTCTGCTCTGTACAGAATCCCTTAGCACTCATGAGGACCATGTCTCCCCAGGAATTTCTCTGATGAGCCACCGCACACCAGACGACCTGGATGCCCACTTCAAACAGGCTCCAAGACCTCCATATAGCTCATGTGAGTCTTTCACTCATTTTTTTTAACAGAAAAAAATACATACATCTGTCTCTCAAACATTTTTTTTTTTTTTTGCATATGAACAACTTACGGGCAGCATCAGTGGTTGCTTGCTCAGAAAAATGAATAGATTCATGCATGGATGTTGTGGTTTAACCCGGCTGGCAGCTAAACACCACACAGCCGTTCGCTCACCCTCCCCCCTCCCTCTCTGGAATGGGGGAGAGAAACGGGAAAGTGAAGCCGGTGAGTTGAGATAAAGACAGTTTATTAAGACAGGAATATAATAATAACAATAATAATAATAATAGTGATAATGATAATGGTATTAATAATAATAATGTGTAAGAAAACAAGTGATGCACAATGCAATTGCTCACCACCCGCTGACCGATGCCCAGCCTATCCCCGAGCAGCCGGCCCCCCACCCCGGCCAGCCACCCCTATATATTGTTTAGCATGACGTCAGATGGTATGGAATACCCCTTTGGCCAGTTTGAGTCAGCTGTCCTGGGTCTGTCCCCTCCCAGCTCCTGCTGCACCCCCAGCCTGCTCGCTGGCAGGACAGAGCGAGAAGCCAAAAAGTCCTTGGCCTGGTGTAAACGCTGCTCTGCAACAATTAAAACATCAGCATGTTATCAGCGCTCCTAATCCTAATCCAAAACATAGCACCCTACCAGCTACTATGAGGGAAAATTAACTCTGTCCTAACTGGAACCAGGACAATGGAGAACTGGTTTAAAAGGGAAATTCTCATTTAAAGTCTTCAGTGATTTCTAGGGAAGCTGGACTGAACAGAAATCATCGAGCTTAGCAAAAGCTCCTCAGTCATGGGAGAGTGTGAGGTGCTCCATGACACACAGCTATCACACAGGAAGCCATCATGCAGGACAGAATAAAACCAAAGGATCCCATTCCCCTTCATCGAAACACAACCTTTTCCAACATCATAAACACAGACAGCACTTCTTTCCCTTCTCCACACTTCTTGGCCAATGCCACACTCTGGTTGCAACCACTTCCCACACACAAGGCTCATTTCCTGCTCAGTACCACCCTCCCCACAATCGAATGCCCACCACTTCTCTGTGCTGCTCACAAAATCACTGCCACAACACCTGAACAATGTTCCACCCCACCGACACAATCCAGCTCCAAACCCACCTCTGAGCATCACCCTCTGCAGAGCCTCGCCTTCTCCCACAATTGCCAGGCTCTTCCCCAATTCACAAACGGCACTCGCAAGGTTATGCACTGGCTCTGCAATCTCAGTGTTAAACAGAGAAAGCTGGACCGATGGAAAATGTTTACAGCAGCTCCTGGTGGAGCCACCACTCCTCATGCTCAGGAACACAGGAGTCAAAGGCCATCTGCCAGACTGCTGCAAATCCAGGACCATGGTACAGAAGAGTGAGATGAACGAAAACCAAGTGGGCAGACAAAAAAAACTCTACACAGAACCTGGGGAGGCCCTGGAACACTGGGCCAGGGATTGACACAAATAGCCTTCCTTGGAGACAGACAGACCTCGACAGGATGAGGCCCTGACCAGCCTCTTCTAACTGCAATGTTCGTCCTGCTCTCAGCAAGGGAACCATGGATGTCCACGTGTCACCTTCAGCATGAGGTTCCTTAAGGTCCTCGGCACTCACTTCCACTGCAAAAAGGGAGGTCATCCCAGGAAAACATCAGCTTCCAGCAAGTTGCAAGCAAACACAAGGCAAGATCACCCTGCTCAAGATCACCCTGGGAACATACAAAATGGCCCGGTCCTACTCAGTGCCACTGATATGTTCACCTCCACCAGATACCACACTTGTTCGCCACACCCCAAGGCTGACTCCAGCTTTTGCAGAACCTTCCCATGAATGAAAGCACCACAGAGAAGCATACAAACAGAATCACATAGACACTGTCTCCAGCACACCCTTTGCAGCTGACCCTTCCAGTTTTCAGTGCTTCAGCAATCTCAGATGCAAACATTACAGGTGAATGAGGGACACAATTTCTAAAGGTGATGGTGTAACAGCCCAAAAGGCAATGGGTGCTCATTTCATTTTGTGAAAGAACACCCCAGATGTTGACAAGCAAAGCACTCTTATGGATAACATCAACTCTATGCATGTATGTGTTACATTTTCCAATGAAACGTTCTGGGGATTTTGAAGGGGCTGGCTGTGAATGCCAATGTTGAAAGCACGTGAAATCAGGACACCGTATGTCAAACCATCTCTCTGGTCAGGAATGAAAGGCCACAAACAGGCAAAGATGAGAGTACAGTTGTTTCATGTGCCTCAATGGAATGCATTTCTGAGTAATGTCTCAACATCACAACTCCAGCAGCTCTGCAGTTTCAGGCACCTTTCTGGAACCACACATGGCAAGAAGATTTCACAAGGTCCCCAACCAAAAAAAACAACAACCAACCAACCAACCAAAGACATTTTCGTTAGAAAGGTTTCAAGGGCACACTGAATGACAAAGAATACTGCCTGCAGGACCACCAACACCACCCTTCATGTCTTGAACTCCTTCAGCAATCTCAGGTGTAAATGCTGCACAACAAAAAGAAACAGCATTTGTGGAGCTCATGTCATGACAGCTCGAAGCAAAATCGGTATTGGTTTTATTCTGTCAGAGAAAACCTCAGATACTGAACAACTAGCCTCAGTAAGATGTTCCAAACCAGGAGCTGAGGACCTCTTGGATGCACACCAACAGAGATGTGAAAATTAAAAACGAAAAAAAAAATAATAATACGGGGATCACATATAAGTGGA
>NW_028153922.1:5000-82500 GCF_964211835.1 Anser anser
AATTTTGGGGATTCCTCCCCAGTTCTTGGGGGGTCCACATTCAATTCTGGAATTTCACGCTTCCATTTTAAGTGTTCTTCCCCCCAATTTGGGGGTTCACCCACCCAATCTTGGGGGTTCCTCCCCTAATTTGGGGGGACCTGACCACTTTTGGGGGTCCCCCCCAATTTTAGAGTCCCCCACCCTCCTTTTTTCGGGTTTCCCCCAATATTAATAGTTCTTCTGCCCAATTTTGGGGGACCCCACAACTTTGAGGTTCCTTCCCCTAACTTGGGGCTTCAACCCTTCAATTTTGGGGGTCTCCCACCCTCTTAATTTGGCCTTCC
Source organism: Anser anser (assembly GCF_964211835.1). Lineage (NCBI taxonomy): Eukaryota > Metazoa > Chordata > Aves > Anseriformes > Anatidae > Anser > Anser anser. The sequence continues at coordinate 5,327 of NW_028153922.1, forward strand.
GCCCTAATATTAGGCCTAACCCCTAACCCTACGGCACCCACGCATCTAACCCTAACCCCCACCCCAAAAAACTCTAGAAACCCTAACCCTAAAAACCCTTTCAGCCCTAACCCAATAAAATTTACCACACTAAAGCCCTGAAGACCTACGCCTAAAACCCCTAACCCTAAAAATTAAGACCCTCTAAACCCTAACCCAAAAAATTAAGACTCTCAAGGCCCTAACCCTGGAGCCCCTAACCTTAAAAACAAACAAAAATTGAGACCTTAAACCCCTAACCCTAAATACCTTACCATAAATAAAACCCTATGACCCTAACCCCTAAAAACCCTATCTACACTAAAACCCCAAAAAACTTTAAAACCTTAACACACTAACCCCCAGACCCTAACCCTTTAACTCCAACCCTAACAACCTTAAAATCCTAACCCTAAACCCTGGAAACCCTAACCCTGAAACCCAACCCTAGTGCCTTAGCCCTGAAACCTTAAAACCCTAACACCTTGTTAAAAACACTCTGTAACTAATAACATAGGCTCAGGCAAGGATCTCAGTGAGGTAGCATTTTTATTCACGAGTGCAATGGCAGGTGTCCCACAAGCCACGTACTAGTTTATACAGTTTAACACAGTTTATATAAATTTTTTTTTTCCCTCTCGGTGACCAGGACCCTCCCCAGTTTCCCAATTGACCGGGTAATCCAGGTTCACAATCTATCTGGTTCTTCACAGAAAATACACAGCTGCTGGCCTGTTACAAGTCAATTTTCTTTTTTTCTTGACTGTTTTCCTCTTTGAGGTGGTAATGTTTCTTACACCGTGATTTCCACCCAATTGCTCTAAGGATTCTGGTTGTCTGCATTTTACAAGGTTGTCTGTGAAGCTTTCTTATCACTGCACGCATATCTCAGTACCACCTTCCTTCCCTCTAAACGATGTAACTCTGTGCAAAAACATTTTTATTCCCACAACCTTGATCCCCTTACCCTAAAATCCTTATTCCCTTTAACCCTAACAACTCTAACCACAACCCTAACCCTTCATATCAACCCCCCAACGCTAATGACACTGACTAATGATCCAAACCCCAAACTGCCCCTAACCCCAGGCAACTGACAAAGAAACTGACACATAGCTGAAAACTACAAAAAAGGCAAAACCCTGGATACACACCCCAAATCACAAACACGTGACCAAAATGCTACAGAAAAGCCCCAGACGCAGGCCCCAAGCACTACAGCTAGGCCCCAGAAGCTCAAGACACATCCCAAAGCCAAAATGCAAGCCCCAAACGCTACAGAAAAGCCCCCAAACACCAGACGCAGGCTGCAGAAGTCTACAAGCAGGCCCCAACCACACCCGGATGCAGACCCCAACTGTCCACAAGCAGCTCCCAACCCCCCCCCATGAACTGGACCCCACCCCACCCAGATGCAGGCCCCAGCCCCAGCCCCCACGCCCCAGACTCTGGCCCCAAAGGTGTACAACCAGCTCCCAAATGTCCCCCTCAAAGGGAGGCTCCAAAGCCCGCCAGAAGACCCTAGAGTGTACAAGCAGCTCCCAACCCCCCCAGCACAGGCCCCAACCCCCCCCCAGACACAGGCCCCAAAGGTGTCCAAGCAACTCCCCACCCTCCCCAGAGGCACACCCCAAAGGTGTACAAACAGCCCCAACCCCCCAAGACCCAGACCCCTACAGTGTACAAGCAGCTCCCACCCCCCCCCGCAAGGCAGGCCCTAACAGTGTACAAGCAGCTCCCATCCCCCCCAGACGCAGGCCCCACCAAAGGTGTACAAGCAGGCCCCTACAGTATACAAGCAGCTCACAACCACCCCCCCCAGAGGCAGGCCCCAACCCCCTCCAGATGCAAGCCCCAAAGGTGTACAAGCAGCTCCCAACCCCCTCCAGATGCAGATCCCTACATTGTACAAGCAGCTCCCAACACCTGCCCCCAAACGCAAGCCCATACTGTGTACAAGCAGCTCCCAACCCCCACAGATACAGATCCCTACATTGTAGGAGCAGCTTCCAACCCCCCCAGATGCAGGCCCTGACCCCCCCCCCAGCCACAGTCCCCAAAGGTGTACAAGCAACTCCCAACCCCCCCCCCCAGATGCAAGCCCCAAAGGTGTACAAGCAGCTCCACACCCCCCCAAGACACTGGCCCCAAAAGCCTAAATATATGCCAAGAAAGTATTAATGCAAGTGCCAAATGCTACAGACAGGCCCAAAAGCACAGGCCCCAGATGCTCGAGGCCGAGATGTAACTTGGCTTTCTGAATTACTGGAAAGCGGCTTTCATTCTCAGCGAGGTGTGCGCAGGCTAGACAGGATGGGGCTTCAGGCACCTCTTCACCTGTGGAAACACGCTGCCATCAGGCACTGCCATGCCAGACAAGCTTTTTCTGTTAAAACACCCTTCTCAGATGCCCTGTGGCATTCTAGTGACCTGCTTAGCTCCGATTCTAAAGACTAACGTCACAGCCCACCTTGCCTGTGGCACCTGATGAACAGAAGAGAAAGCAACCATACCGTTTGGAAACCGTCACTGCACGTGCTGCTCCTTGATGCTCTGTAACCTCTTCTCAAATCCTCAGCCACTTCTGTGTAGAGCCTGCCATGACACCTGAAAAGCAAAATGGATACCCTTCGCAGTCACCTTGCGCAACTTGGCCATTCCGCTCCAACCCCACTCACGACCAGCCTGCCCTTCTCGTGCTGCTCTTCAGAGTGCAGCTTGGCCCCTCTGAGTCTGTGCAAGGCACCTGCGAAAGAAAAAGAAAAGCATAGGCCGCGGCAGCATCCAAAGCCACAGCACAGCTAGGACAGGTACTCTCATCTGCTCCCTTACTCTGCCAACTCACCTGCCCTCGAGGCAGATGCTTCCATCTGCTCTCTTAAGCTCTTATATTTTAACATTGTATGTGGTTTGGTTTTTTAAGTTAAACGAGTTTAATTTAGAAAGTTATACATGTACTTAAACATCATGAATTATATATATTATGCAAGTAAATATTATTCAAATAGCATAAGCATGCGTGAGACATTAAAACGAGTTTGTTTTGGGGGCGAAAAAGAAGATGCTTTCAAACACTTGTCTCTGCTTGTTTTTAAGGTGTAAAAAGATGGTTCCTGCATCCAAGAGATTTACCATACACCGTTCTTCCAACGTTCTCACAATATCACTGAAAAGAATTTGCAGATTTCACAGGTGGAAAGATCAACAAGGTATATTTACCGCTGTAATGCAACTTTGTCATCATGTAATGGGACATCCCCCAATGCTGAAAGTTGTTAATATTTTCAGACAATAATTGTATCACAGTATCACGGTATCACAGATTTCTAGGTTGGAAGAGACCTCAAGATCATCGAGTCCAACCTCCGACCTAACACTAAGTACTCCACTAAACCATATCGCTAAGCTCTACATCTAAACGTCTTTTAAAGACCTCCAGGGATGGTGACTCCACCACCTCCCTGGGCAGCCCATTCCAATGCTTAATAGCCCTTTCGGTAAAGAAGTACTTCCTAACATCCAACCTAAAACTCCCCTGTCGCAACTTTCGCCCATTCCATTGTAGACCAACGACTGTGGCTTATTCTTTCTCTTAATATCAGTAAAGTTCCTGCTTGACAAGAAGCATATACTTTCCTCTGAGAAGGCTAATTCTTCAGAAAACAGTTCTCTGCAACTTCTAGTATTAAACGTTGCTTATGGGAAGACTTATTTTTAGTGAATCAAGAGATATATTCATATAATTCCAGTCTCTGTTTTTTGGAAGTGTTTTTCTCTGCCTAGTCCACGAAGTACTCTGATATAATTTTTCTATCTTCTTGGTCTCTCTTTAGGAGGTAAAATATCCTGAGTATTTGGACCTCCGAGACTACATGTCTCAATCAAGTGGAGAACCACTCATCTACGCCTTATATGAGGTGCTGGTGCATCATGGTATCAACTGTCACTCAGGACACTATGTATGCTACATGAAGGTAGAAGTCAACATCATTTCTAACAGGGTAAAGGTTGTGCTGGCAAACCAGTTAAAGTGTTACTAGTAGTACTGTTTCTAGGAAAAAAGACTTTCTGAAATAATCCCAAACTTGAAAATGGGATCTTGTATAAAATCTTAAGCTGTGATTGATTCTGCTTAAGAGAGGCCACACGTGTACCTACTGACAAGCTAGGTGATAAGTGTTTTTGTACACTTATAAGTGGTCATTTTGTAAAGAGACTGCTGGAAAATCTGAACAGTGCTGCTGCAGAACTCTGAATGGGGGGATAGCAACTGTCTTAACTGATCTGGAATCTTGAGTTTACTTTTCAGTGGACAGGAGGAGAGTCTCTCAAGGCAAACAGAGAGAGAAATAACACCCGATACTCATGTCAACATAAATTTATGCTCAGAGTGTAGGTGTAGGAACAGCATCGGTATGTATATGGAACATCGGGAGAGGAAACTAGATCGGTATTTACAGCTTTTCTACTTCCTTGTCAGGGAGACGTTATCTCCAAATTAGAAATTGATGTATTTTGAATAAGAGGTGGTGGATCGGATTTATTCTTACTAGTGTTAATATTTGCTCTTGCAGAGTACCTAATATCTGATAATGCATCAATCAATCGTCAAAAATAAACTTAAAAATGTGTAAGGCTTATCTCGTTGGTCGATACAAAGACCAAGGTCTTTTCTCCTTTCTCTTTCAAGTCTAAGTTTGTGGTTTAAGTTATAATAAGGAAAAAAGCAGTAGTTGAGGTAATCAGGTTAAAGATTATAGATGGAGAGGAACTTGGCGTTAGATACTAAAAACAGGATGGCAGTTAGCCTTGCCTTAGAAAAATTAAAATGGTTGACTAAACTTTTTTTTCCCAAAACGTTGTGCTGACCAGCCAATTTGAATTTGGCGGTATTAAAGCTGTCTGCAATAAGTTTTTCTGTTTTGGATTGTAGCTAGTTCCTCTAGGTGCTCCCGCAGAATAGTATTTTTACTATACCTATATATACTTTATATATTTACTATACCTATATATACCTAATGCCTTTCTTAGAAACAAACAAACAAAATCTCTTTTTAAATATAACTTTCTTGCAGTTGTTACTGATGGACTTGCTCCGCCACAAAGGATTCTTTTTCCACCTGAGAAGATACGTATGGATTGGCAAGAAACACAAAGTGTTGGAGTTGGCCTGTACAATCTTGGCAACACACGCTTTCTTAATGCTACTCTACAGTGTTTGACCTACACCCCCCCACTTGCCAATTACATGCTTTCTCTTGAGCACAGCCAGTCATGTGAGTACTTTCTAACAGTATTTTAAATCTGTTGGATAGCTCTGAAGGTGAAAGAACAGCAGTGATTCTGTGAGACAAAGTTACTTGCCTGATTTTACCTGTAGAAGCTGGCTTTGAGCATTGTATTAGCAGTGGGCTCAGAATAGCATATGGAGTGCGTTTAATGCACCATGTGGTTTTTTTGTTTGTTTGTTTGTTTGTTTTTTTAAAAGGATCTTTTCTTGCTTCATGGGAATAATGAAGTGCATTGGACAGGAATGCATTTAATGAACATTTGGCATTTGGGCTATTTGGGCTTCCTGCTGCTAGAAAGGCAATAAAATTTAGGATGTTGGCATCATAGGTCTTTAGTCTTCACAGCCTAGGTTCCATAATGCACTACAATAAATGGTCTGTTCGTTGTTGAACCAATTAAAAAAAAAAAGAAGCAAACAAAAACAAAACCTAGAAAGCAATATGAGCTGTTATGAACATGACTAGATTTTTTTGTGGGACTGTATTAAAATCTAGACTGATTTTGTCCTAAATAAAATGTTGTACTATAAACTAAATGTTGTACTAAACGTGTATGCTTTTTAGGCTGGTATCTTTGTATCGATACCTAGAAATTTAACTGTTTTCTTCCTGTATATAGAAATTGTTTCAGTTAAGAATCCTGTTGAAAAAAGGAGGGCAGAAGTACTATTACATACATTACTTTAGTTTTTCCTTTCTCCCAAAGGACTCGTAGCTCTGTATCATGAAGCTCACCTGACAGCACTGTGCTGAAAATAACCCACATTCTCTTAATGCTGTATCATCAATGTCAAATATTCTTTCCTCATATATTTTGCAGCCTGTGGAGTTCACATTCCTGTCAGCCTTCACAAACGTGACTTTGCAGTAGTCTTTTAGATTTCTCATCACAAAATGCACTTGAACACAAGCTTAATGGATATTTTTATTCTATAAAGTTGTGTGAAATGAAATGTTACGAGACTGTTGGGACAAGGAGAGTGGATACTGTATCTATAGTTTAAATGTTACTTATATGTTTGTTTGTAGTTATGTCTGTTTCGCTAGACTGGGATGCTTTCTTCTTTCACTCTTCAGGTCGTGAACAAGATTTTTGCATGATGTGCACGATGGAGACTCACATTAACCAGGCCCTGCGTTGCACTGTTGATGCCATCGAGCCTACGCGTGTTATCAATAACCTCAGTCGTAAGTGGCTTCAGATGTGTTTCTTTTTCAGTATCTTGTAATCTTCAAATAATTATTTGATGTGTATAAATGGTTTTAACACTGTAAAGAAGAGAGATTTTAGAAATACGAGAATTATTTCATTTTTAAATGAGGTAAATACTATCATCTTCTTATTTAGGAATAGGACAACATTTCCATTTTGGCAGTCAAGAAGACGCACACGAGTTCTTGCGCTATACTGTCGATGCTATGCAGGAAGCGTGCTTGAATGGAAGCACCAAGTCAGCATAAACAAATTCACTTTTATACGTTCTCTAGCACCTTGTAGTCCTTTATTTACTATCAAAACTGAAAGTCTACGTCATCCTTGGTTTTCATAAAACTCTTTGAAGAGTTAACTGTGTGCCTTAAATCTTCTGAGGTCTGATTATAATTTATTTCCAGATTGGACAGATCTTCTCAAGCTACCACCATCATTCATCAAATATTTGGAGGATTTCTAAGATCAAGAGGTACTTTAAAAAATATTCCTGTCCTTAGAACTGATCTGTGTCTTTTGTCGGTAGTAAAGCAGTCTGCAGTTTGTCTAAAGTAGTATCTATCGACAACTTGAATTTGGACAGTTAGTCTCCTCCACGTATTGTTAAGCATTTATATTTTGCTTCCACTGAAGTGCTTGAATTGCAAAGCAGTTTCGGATACGTATGAGGCATTTCTTGATATCACTTTGGATATAAAGGTAGGATGTTTTGTAAATATAATTCATGATGTTTAAGTACATGTATAACTTTCTAAATTAAACTTGTTTAACTTAAAAAACCAAACCACATACAATGTTAAAATATAAGAGCTTGGTGGTGGTTAGAAAGTGGATTGGACTTTGTCCTTCTGTGGAACCCCTGTAAATAGTCTCCGCATAAGGAGACAGCTCCACGTAAGGACACAGTTCAAGAGCTGTGCAAGACGCTGCTTAGTGAGCCAGCACAGGCTGCTAACATTAATTACCACAGAGCCAGCTCACATTCTCAACTCACAGGAACCTGCTGCTGCCTTCCACTCCAAATCATTCTCCATAGCTCCTTGCTTCAGCTCACCACTACTACAAAATGAAGCAACAACAACAACAACAACAACAACAACAAAGCTGCGTCTCCTTATTTCTAAATGAAGTTAAAAGATAACTTATGCTCTAAGTCATGCAATACATAAAACTAATATCTAGTATTAAGACATAATTAGTAATAATCTTACTCGCTACATTTGTAGCAATTCTCTCCATCCAGCTCTTCAGGTTTCACAAATAGTTCTAGAGCTCTGGTAACAGATGAAACCGCCTAGAGGAGCGAGAGAGAAGAGCGTAAAGTCACTGTAAATTCAAAATTCCAGAGATGCACTAGGAGTTTATAAGAGAATCTGACTAATACATACGTAAGCGATCTACTATGAGCACTGTGAAGAAGGAGGCAGGAAGAGCATGCTCAGCGTTTACCTTACCTGGAAGTCATTTTACTTTGAAACAAATCATTTTCCAGTAACGCAGACAGCATCTATAGTGTGCTTTGTCATCAATACTGGGAACAAATCCAGCAGTCTAACAATTAGATGTATATTGAGGTAGAACAACAAAGAAGTATGCAAAGAAGAAATGCTGTTCTGAATAATAGCCAAAATATTCATAGCCACTGTATTTGTTCTCCCCACATAGCTGAAAAAACAACACTTGAAACATATTTTTCAAAACATATTTTAATATCCAGCAGACTGTTCAGTCATCAAGCATTTAAAGACTGTTTTAAATAATCTCTAGATTAATCTAAAAGGAATCCCATAAACTGCAGCCGCTTACCTTTAATATACTCGCTGGATGCGATGGAGCTGTATTTCTTGCTTTCACCTGCACTGGAAGGCTTCCCTTCCTTGTGAGGTTGTTTACTGCCCTCACTTCTGCATTGCTCTCATAAAGAGCCATCTGGAGGATGGCATTCTTCCTTCTTCTCCCGGGTTTTCTTCTGGAAACGAGGACCTAAGTATTCCAAGAAGCCTTTCACTTTCCTGATGTTTCTCCTTTTTCTTCTTTTTGTTACGCTTGCGATTGGCATTGTCAAAGTGGAGCGCAGAGAAATACAAATCATAAAGTCTGAAAGAAACATGCAAGTTAAAAAGAGAAAAAAAGATGTGGCACTTGTTGCGTATAGGAAACTTTATTTATTTTACCCCAGGGGATGATTTGCCGCATGTCAGCGATTTTGTGGTACTTTGTGCACATGTAACTTCCTTTAGATGCAGCAAACTTAAGCCCTCAGATTGAAGGACCATAGGTCCTGGTTGGTACACAGATCATTAACAATGGTTAGCTCTGGAATATATGCAAGTAAAAAAAAAAATGTTTTAACCTAATCCAGAATGGTGTGCAGATGTGATTCAAACTACGTGGTCCAAAGCTAGTGCTCTGACACAATTCAGCAATATCTTTCCTGTCTTCACTGATCAACCTAATAATCCCCAGTCATGATCCCCAGCCAGATTATGCTATCTAAATAACTTAGAAACTATGAAAAACTGGCACCACTGGGGATGCCAGTCGTGCCAGTGCAATCTCTGGACTCACTGCAGTGCATCCCCAGTGGTGCCACTGCCCTCTCTGGACTCACTGCACTGCATCCGCAGTGGTGCCAGTGCACTCTGCAGACTCACTGCAGTACATCCCCGGTGGTTCCAGTGCACTCTCTGGACTCACTGCACTGCATCCCCAGTGGTGCCAGTGCACTCCCTGGACTCACTGCAGTGCATCCCCAGTGGTGCCAGTGCAGTCTCTGGACTCACTGCACTGCATCACCAGTGGTGCCAGTGCACTGCCTGCACTCACTGCACTGCATCCTCAGTGGTGCCAGTGCACTCTCTGGACTCACTGCACTGCATCTTCAGTGGTGCCAGTGCAGTCTCTGGAGTCACTGCAGTACATCCCCGGTGGTTCCAGTGCACTCTCTGGACTCACTGCACTGCATCCCCAGTGGTGCCAGTGCACTCTCTGGACTCACTGCACTGCATCCCCAGTGGTGCCAGTGCACTCTCTGGACTCACTGCACTGCATCCCCAGTGGTGCCAGTGCACTCTCTGGATTCACTGCAGTGCATCCGAAGTGGTGCCAGTGCACTCTCTGGAGTCACTGCAGTGCATCCCCAGTGGTGCTAGTGCACTCTCTGGACTCACTGCAGTGCATCACCAGTGTTGCCAGTGCACTCTCTGGACTCACTGCAGTGCATCCCCAGTGGTGCCAGTGCACTCTGTGGACTCACTGCACTGCATCCCCAGTGGTGCCAGTGCACTCTCTGGACTCACTGCACTGCATCCCCAGTGGTGCCAGTGCACTCTGTGGACTCACTGCACTGCATCCCAAGTAGTGCCAGTGCACTCTCTGGACTCACTGCACTGCATCCCCAGTGGTGCCAGTGCACTCTCTGGAGTCACTGCAGTGCATCCCCAATGGTGCCAGTGCACTCTCTGGACTCACTGCAGTGCATCCCCAGTGGTGCCAGCGCACTCTCTGGACTCACTGCCCTGCATCCCCATGGTGCCAGTGCACTCTCTGGACTCACTGCACTACATACCCAAGGTGCCAGTTCACTCTCTGGACTCACTGCACTGCATCCCCAGTGGTGCCAGCGCACTCTCTGGACTCACTGCACTGCATCCCCAGTGGTGCCAGTCCAGAGAGTGCACTGTCACCGCTGGGGATTCACTGCAGTGAGTGCAGAGAGGGCACTGGCACCACTGGGAATGCAGTGCAGTGACTCCAGAGGGTGCGCTGGCACCACTGGGGACTGTTTTGCAAAGAAAAGCGTTTTATTGTTGCTATTCACAGCTTCCATTATTCACAGGTTTTTGAATGCTAACATTGCTCAGGAAAAGATCTGATATTTGTAGGGGTACCGTCATTCCTAGTTATTTGTTTTTACATTGTCCTTGCATTTATTACCATATAATTTCAAGTCTAAGTTTGTGGTTTAAGTTATAATAAGGAAAAAAGCAGTAGTTGAGGTAATCAGGTTAAAGATTATAGATGAGAGGAACTTGGCGTTAGATACTAAAAACAGGATGGCAGTTAGCCTTGCCTTAGAAAAATTAAAATGGTTGACTAAACTTTTTTTCCCAAAACGTTGTGTTGACCAGCCAATTTGAATTTGGCGGTATTAAAGCTGTCTGCAATAAGTTTTTCTGTTTTGGATTGTAGCTAGTTCCTCTAGGTGCTCCCGCAGAATAGTATTTTTACTATACCTATATATACTTTATATATTTACTATACCTATATATACCTAATGCCTTTCTTAGAAACAAACAAAATCTCTTTTTAAATATAACTTTCTTGCAGTTGTTAATTATGGAATTGCTCCGCCACAAAGGATTCTTTTTCCACCTGAGAAGATATGTATGGATTGGCAAGAAACACAAAGTGTTGGAGTTGGCCTGTACAATCTTGGCAACACACGTTTTCTTAATGCTACTCTACAGTGTTTGACCTACACCCCCCCACTTGCCAATTACATGCTTTATCTTGAGCACAGCCAGTCATGTGAGTACTTTCTAACAGTATTTTAAATCTGTTGGATAGCTCTGAAGGTGAAAGAACAGCAGTGATTCTGTGAGACAAAGTTACTTGCCTGATTTTACCTGTGGAAGCTGGCTTTGAGCATTGTATTAGCAGTGGGCTCAGAATAGCATATGGAGTGCGTTTAATGCACCATGTGTGTTTTTTGTTTGTTTTTTTAAAAGGATCTTTTCTTGCTTCATGGGAATAATGAAGTGCATTGGACAGGAATGCATTTAATGAACATTTGGCATTTGGGCTATTTGGGCTTCCTGCTGCTAGAAAGGCAATAAAATTTAGGATGTTGGCATCATAGGTCTTTAGTCTTCACAGCCTAGGTTCCATAATGCACTACAATAAATGGTCTGTTCGTTGTTGAACCAATTAAAAAAACCAAACAAACAAACAAAAAAACCTAGAAAGCAATATGAGCTGTTATGAACATGACTAGATTTTTTTGTGGGACTGTATTAAAATCTAGACTGATTTTGTTCTAAATAAAATGTTGTACTATAAACTAAATGTTGTACTAAACGTGTATGCTTTTTAGGCTGGTATCTTTGTATCGATACCTAGAAATTTAACTGTTTTCTTCCTGTATATAGAAATTGTTTCAGTTAAGAATCCTGTTGAAAAAAGGAGGGCAGAAGTACTATTACATACATTACTTTAGTTTTTCCTTTCTCCCAAAGGACTCGTAGCTCTGTATCATGAAGCTCACCTGACAGCACTGTGCTGAAAATAACCCACATTCTCTTAATGCTGTATCATCAATGTCAAATATTCTTTCCTCATATATTTTGCAGCCTGTGGAGTTCACATTCCTGTCAGCCTTCACAAACGTGACTTTGCAGTAGTCTTTTAGATTTCTCATCACAAAATGCACTTGAACACAAGCTTAATGGATATTTTTATTCTATAAAGTTGTGTGAAATGAAATGTTACGAGACTGTTGGGACAAGGAGAGTGGATACTGTATCTATAGTTTAAATGTTACTTATATGTTTGTTTGTAGTTATGTCTGTTTCGCTAGACTGGGATGCTTTCTTCTTTCACTCTTCAGGTCGTGAACAAGATTTTTGCATGATGTGCACGATGGAGACTCACATTAACCAGGCCCTGCGTTGCACTGTTGATGCCATCGAGCCTACGCGTGTTATCAATAACCTCAGTCGTAAGTGGCTTCAGATGTGTTTCTTTTTCAGTATCTTGTAATCTTCAAATAATTATTTGATGTGTATAAATGGTTTTAACACTATAAAGAAGAGAGATTTTAGAAATACGAGAATTATTTCATTTTTAAATGAGGTAAATACTATCATCTTCTTATTTAGCAATAGGACAACATTTCCGTTTTGGCAGTCAAGAAGACGCACACGAGTTCTTGCGCTATACTGTCGATGCTATGCAGGAAGCGTGCTTGAATGGAAGCACCAAGTCAGCATAAACAAATTCACTTTTATACGTTCTCTAGCACCTTGTAGTCCTTTATTTACTATCAAAACTGAAAGTCTACGTCATCCTTGGTTTTCATAAAACTCTTTGAAGAGTTAACTGTGTGCCTTAAATCTTCTGAGGTCTGATTATAATTTATTTCCAGATTGGACAGATCTTCTCAAGCTACCACCATCATTCATCAAATATTTGGAGGATTTCTAAGATCAAGAGGTACTTTTAAAAATATTCCTGTCCTTAGAACTGATCTGTGTCTTTTGTCGGTAGTAAAGCAGTCTGCAGCTTGTCTAAAGTAGTATCTATCGACAACTTGAATTTGGACAGTTAGTCTCCTCCACGTATTGTTAAGCATTTATATTTTGCTTCCACTGAAGTGCTTGAATTGCAAAGCAGTTTCGGATACATATGAGGCATTTCTTGATATCACTTTGGATATAAAGGTAGGATGTTTTGTAAATATAATTCATGATGTTTAAGTACATGTATAACTTTCTAAATTAAACTTGTTTAACTTAAAAAACCAAACCACATACAATGTTAAAATATAAGAGCTTAAGAGAGCAGATGGAAGCATCTGCCTCGAGGGCAGGTGAGTTGGCAGAGTAAGGGAGCAGATGAGAGTACCTGTCCTAGCTGTGCTGTGGCTTTGGATGCTGCCGCGGCCTATGCTTTTCTTTTTCTTTCGCAGGTGCCTTGCACAGACTCAGAGGGGCCAAGCTGCACTCTGAAGAGCAGCACGAGAAGGGCAGGCTGGTCGTGAGTGGGGTTGGAGCGGAATGGCCAAGTTGCGCAAGGTGACTGCGAAGGGTATCCATTTTGCTTTTCAGGTGTCATGGCAGGCTCTACACAGAAGTGGCTGAGGATTTGAGAAGAGGTTACAGAGCATCAAGGAGCAGCACGTGCAGTGACGGTTTCCAAACGGTATGGTTGCTTTCTCTTCTGTTCATCAGGTGCCACAGGCAAGGTGGGCTGTGACGTTAGTCTTTAGAATCGGAGCTAAGCAGGTCACTAGAATGCCACAGGGCATCTGAGAAGGGTGTTTTAACAGAAAAAGCTTGTCTGGCATGGCAGTGCCTGATGGCAGTGTTTTTCCACAGGTGAAGAGGTGCCTGAAGCCCCATCCTGTCTAGCCTGCGCACACCTCGCTGAGAATGAAAGCCGCTTTCCAGTAATTCAGAAAGCCAAGTTACATCTCGGCCTCGAGCATCTGGGGCCTGTGCTTTTGGGCCTGTCTGTAGCATTTGGCACTTGCATTAATACTTTCTTGGCATATATTTAGGCTTTTGGGGCCAGTGACTTGGGGGGGTGTGGAGCTGCTTGTACACCTTTGGGGCTTGCATCTGGGGGGGGGGGTTGGGAGTTGCTTGTACACCTTTGGGGACTGTGGCTGGGGGGGGGTCAGGGCCTGCATCTGGGGGGGTTGGAAGCTGCTCCTACAATGTAGGGATCTGTATCTGTGGGGGTTGGGAGCTGCTTGTACACAGTATGGGCTTGCGTTTGGGGGCAGGTGTTGGGAGCTGCTTGTACAATGTAGGGATCTGCATCTGGAGGGGGTTGGGAGCTGCTTGTACACCTTTGGGGCTTGCATCTGGAGGGGGTTGGGGCCTGCCTCTGGGGGGGGTGGTTGTGAGCTGCTTGTATACTGTAGGGGCCTGCTTGTACACCTTTGGTGGGGCCTGCGTCTGGGGGGGGGGTGGGAGCTGCTTGTACACTGTTAGGGCCTGCCTTGCGGGGGGGGGTGGGAGCTGCTTGTACACTGTAGGGGTCTGGGTCTTGGGGGGTTGGGGCTGTTTGTACACCTTTGGGGTGTGCCTCTGGGGAGGGTGGGGAGTTGCTTGGACACCTTTGGGGCCTGTGTCTGGGGGGGGTTGGGGCCTGTGCTGGGGGGGTTGGGAGCTGCTTGTACACTCTAGGGTCTTCTGGCGGGCTTTGGAGCCTCCCTTTGAGGGGGACATTTGGGAGCTGGTTGTACACCTTTGGGGCCAGAGTCTGGGGCGTGGGGGCTGGGGCTGGGGCCTGCATCTGGGTGGGGTGGGGTCCAGTTCATGGGGGGGGGTTGGGAGCTGCTTGTGGACAGTTGGGGTCTGCATCCGGGTGTGGTTGGGGCCTGCTTGTAGACTTCTGCAGCCTGCGTCTGGTGTTTGGGGGCTTTTCTGTAGCGTTTGGGGCTTGCATTTTGGCTTTGGGATGTGTCTTGAGCTTCTGGGGCCTAGCTGTAGTGCTTGGGGCCTGCGTCTGGGGCTTTTCTGTAGCATTTTGGTCACGTGTTTGTGATTTGGGGTGTGTATCCAGGGTTTTGCCTTTTTTGTAGTTTTCAGCTATGTGTCAGTTTCTTTGTCAGTTGCCTGGGGTTAGGGGCAGTTTGGGGTTTGGATCATTAGTCAGTGTCATTAGCGTTGGGGGGTTGATATGAAGGGTTAGGGTTGTGGTTAGAGTTGTTAGGGTTAAAGGGAATAAGGATTTTAGGGTAAGGGGATCAAGGTTGTGGGAATAAAAATGTTTTTGCACAGAGTTACATCGTTTAGAGGGAAGGAAGGTGGTACTGAGATATGCGTGCAGTGATAAGAAAGCTTCACAGACAACCTTGTAAAATGCAGACAACCAGAATCCTTAGAGCAATTGGGTGGAAATCACGGTGTAAGAAACATTACCACCTCAAAGAGGAAAACAGTCAAGAAAAAAAGAAAATTGACTTGTAACAGGCCAGCAGCTGTGTATTTTCTGTGAAGAACCAGATAGATTGTGAACCTGGATTACCCGGTCAATTGGGAAACTGGGGAGGGTCCTGGTCACCGAGAGGGAAAAAAAAAATTTATATAAACTGTGTTAAACTGTATAAACTAGTACGTGGCTTGTGGGACACCTGCCATTGCACTCGTGAATAAAAATGCTACCTCACTGAGATCCTTGCCTGAGCCTATGTTATTAGTACAAAAATTATTATTAGCAAAAAACGCCCAGTGCCGGAAGACTACATCTCCCGGCATGCTCTGGGAAAACAATATGGCCTCCCGGAAGTCCAGTGCCGGAAAACTACATCTCCCGGCATGCTCTGGGAAACCAATATGGCCTCCCGGAAGCCCAGTGCCGGAAGACTACATCTCCCGGCATGCTCTGGGAAAACAATATGGCCTCCCGGAAGTCCAGTGCCGGAAAACTACATCTCCCGGCATGCTCTGGGAAACCAATATGGCCTCCCGGAAGCCCAGTGCCGGAAGACTACATCTCCCAGCATGTTCTAGGAAAAAAACATGGCCTCCCGGAAGCCCAGTGTCCGAGAACTACATCTCCCGGCATGCTCTGGGAAAACAATATGGCCTCCCGGAAGTCCAGTGCCGGAAAACTACATCTCCCGGCATGCTCTGGGAAAACAACATGGCCTCCCGGAAGCCCAGTGCCCTCGAGTACTACATACCCCGGCATGCTCTGGGAAACCAATATGGCCTCCCGGAAGCCCAGTGCCGGAAGACTACATCTCCCGGCATTCCCCGGACTCCCAATATGGCTGCCCGGTAAGCGGCTTCTCGAGAACTGCACCTCCCGACATGCTCTGGGAAGGCAACATGGCCTCCCGGAAACCCAGTTCCCAAGAACTACATTTCCCAGCACTCCCCGGAAAATTGAGCCTCGCAGTTTGCCGTAGGACGCCACGTTTTTTGCTCTGTTACATTCCCCGTTCCATTTTGTGTTTATGGAGGTTTTCCCGCCGTTTTGGGGTTTTCCCCTCAATTTCGGGTTTTCACCTCTCCATTTCAGGGTTCTTCCCCACAATTTTCGGTTCCTTTCCCTAATTTGGTGCTTCGCCCCCCCAGTTTTGGGGTTCCCCCTCCATTTTGGGGATTCCCCCCCCCCTTCCAATCCCCCCACAATTTTGGGGTCCCCCACCATCTTTTTTAGGCCTGCCACCCTAATATTAAGGTTCTTTCCCCCAATGTTGGGGTTCTCACCACATTTTTGAGGTTCCATCCCTTAATTTGGGGCTTCACTCCCCGACATCTGGGGCTTTAACCCCAATTTTGAGGGTCCCCCCGAATTTTGGGGATTCCTCCCCAGTTCTTGGGGGGTCCACATTCAATTCTGGAATTTCACGCTTCCATTTTAAGTGTTCTTCCCCCCAATTTGGGGGTTCACCCACCCAATCTTGGGGGTTCCTCCCCTAATTTGGGGGGACCTGACCACTTTTGGGGGTCCCCCCCAATTTTAGAGTCCCCCACCCTCCTTTTTTCGGGTTTCCCCCAATATTAATAGTTCTTCTGCCCAATTTTGGGGGACCCCACAACTTTGAGGTTCCTTCCCCTAACTTGGGGCTTCAACCCTTCAATTTTGGGGGTCTCCCACCCTCTTAATTTGGCCTTCCGCCCTAATATTAGGCCTAACCCCTAACCCTACGGCACCCACGCATCTAACCCTAACCCCCACCCCAAAAAACTCTAGAAACCCTAACCCTAAAAACCCTTTCAGCCCTAACCCAATAAAATTTACCACACTAAAGCCCTGAAGACCTACGCCTAAAACCCCTAACCCTAAAAATTAAGACCCTCTAAACCCTAACCCAAAAAATTAAGACTCTCAAGGCCCTAACCCTGGAGCCCCTAACCTTAAAAACAAACAAAAATTGAGACCTTAAACCCCTAACCCTAAATACCTTACCATAAATAAAACCCTATGACCCTAACCCCTAAAAACCCTATCTACACTAAAACCCCAAAAAACTTTAAAACCTTAACACACTAACCCCCAGACCCTAACCCTTTAACTCCAACCCTAACAACCTTAAAATCCTAACCCTAAACCCTGGAAACCCTAACCCTGAAACCCAACCCTAGTGCCTTAGCCCTGAAACCTTAAAACCCTAACACCTTGTTAAAAACACTCTGTAACTAATAACATAGGCTCAGGCAAGGATCTCAGTGAGGTAGCATTTTTATTCACGAGTGCAATGGCAGGTGTCCCACAAGCCACGTACTAGTTTATACAGTTTAACACAGTTTATATAAATTTTTTTTTTCCCTCTCGGTGACCAGGACCCTCCCCAGTTTCCCAATTGACCGGGTAATCCAGGTTCACAATCTATCTGGTTCTTCACAGAAAATACACAGCTGCTGGCCTGTTACAAGTCAATTTTCTTTTTTTCTTGACTGTTTTCCTCTTTGAGGTGGTAATGTTTCTTACACCGTGATTTCCACCCAATTGCTCTAAGGATTCTGGTTGTCTGCATTTTACAAGGTTGTCTGTGAAGCTTTCTTATCACTGCACGCATATCTCAGTACCACCTTCCTTCCCTCTAAACGATGTAACTCTGTGCAAAAACATTTTTATTCCCACAACCTTGATCCCCTTACCCTAAAATCCTTATTCCCTTTAACCCTAACAACTCTAACCACAACCCTAACCCTTCATATCAACCCCCCAACGCTAATGACACTGACTAATGATCCAAACCCCAAACTGCCCCTAACCCCAGGCAACTGACAAAGAAACTGACACATAGCTGAAAACTACAAAAAAGGCAAAACCCTGGATACACACCCCAAATCACAAACACGTGACCAAAATGCTACAGAAAAGCCCCAGACGCAGGCCCCAAGCACTACAGCTAGGCCCCAGAAGCTCAAGACACATCCCAAAGCCAAAATGCAAGCCCCAAACGCTACAGAAAAGCCCCCAAACACCAGACGCAGGCTGCAGAAGTCTACAAGCAGGCCCAAACCACACCCGGATGCAGACCCCAACTGTCCACAAGCAGCTCCCAACCCCCCCCCATGAACTGGACCCCACCCCACCCAGATGCAGGCCCCAGCCCCAGCCCCCACGCCCCAGACTCTGGCCCCAAAGGTGTACAACCAGCTCCCAAATGTCCCCCTCAAAGGGAGGCTCCAAAGCCCGCCAGAAGACCCTAGAGTGTACAAGCAGCTCCCAACCCCCCCAGCACAGGCCCCAACCCCCCCCCAGACACAGGCCCCAAAGGTGTCCAAGCAACTCCCCACCCTCCCCAGAGGCACACCCCAAAGGTGTACAAACAGCCCCAACCCCCCAAGACCCAGACCCCTACAGTGTACAAGCAGCTCCCACCCCCCCCCCGCAAGGCAGGCCCTAACAGTGTACAAGCAGCTCCCATCCCCCCCAGACGCAGGCCCCACCAAAGGTGTACAAGCAGGCCCCTACAGTATACAAGCAGCTCACAACCACCCCCCCCAGAGGCAGGCCCCAACCCCCTCCAGATGCAAGCCCCAAAGGTGTACAAGCAGCTCCCAACCCCCTCCAGATGCAGATCCCTACATTGTACAAGCAGCTCCCAACACCTGCCCCCAAACGCAAGCCCATACTGTGTACAAGCAGCTCCCAACCCCCACAGATACAGATCCCTACATTGTAGGAGCAGCTTCCAACCCCCCCAGATGCAGGCCCTGACCCCCCCCCCAGCCACAGTCCCCAAAGGTGTACAAGCAACTCCCAACCCCCCCCCCCAGATGCAAGCCCCAAAGGTGTACAAGCAGCTCCACACCCCCCCAAGACACTGGCCCCAAAAGCCTAAATATATGCCAAGAAAGTATTAATGCAAGTGCCAAATGCTACAGACAGGCCCAAAAGCACAGGCCCCAGATGCTCGAGGCCGAGATGTAACTTGGCTTTCTGAATTACTGGAAAGCGGCTTTCATTCTCAGCGAGGTGTGCGCAGGCTAGACAGGATGGGGCTTCAGGCACCTCTTCACCTGTGGAAACACGCTGCCATCAGGCACTGCCATGCCAGACAAGCTTTTTCTGTTAAAACACCCTTCTCAGATGCCCTGTGGCATTCTAGTGACCTGCTTAGCTCCGATTCTAAAGACTAACGTCACAGCCCACCTTGCCTGTGGCACCTGATGAACAGAAGAGAAAGCAACCATACCGTTTGGAAACCGTCACTGCACGTGCTGCTCCTTGATGCTCTGTAACCTCTTCTCAAATCCTCAGCCACTTCTGTGTAGAGCCTGCCATGACACCTGAAAAGCAAAATGGATACCCTTCGCAGTCACCTTGCGCAACTTGGCCATTCCGCTCCAACCCCACTCACGACCAGCCTGCCCTTCTCGTGCTGCTCTTCAGAGTGCAGCTTGGCCCCTCTGAGTCTGTGCAAGGCACCTGCGAAAGAAAAAGAAAAGCATAGGCCGCGGCAGCATCCAAAGCCACAGCACAGCTAGGACAGGTACTCTCATCTGCTCCCTTACTCTGCCAACTCACCTGCCCTCGAGGCAGATGCTTCCATCTGCTCTCTTAAGCTCTTATATTTTAACATTGTATGTGGTTTGGTTTTTTAAGTTAAACGAGTTTAATTTAGAAAGTTATACATGTACTTAAACATCATGAATTATATATATTATGCAAGTAAATATTATTCAAATAGCATAAGCATGCGTGAGACATTAAAACGAGTTTGTTTTGGGGGCGAAAAAGAAGATGCTTTCAAACACTTGTCTCTGCTTGTTTTTAAGGTGTAAAAAGATGGTTCCTGCATCCAAGAGATTTACCATACACCGTTCTTCCAACGTTCTCACAATATCACTGAAAAGAATTTGCAGATTTCACAGGTGGAAAGATCAACAAGGTATATTTACCGCTGTAATGCAACTTTGTCATCATGTAATGGGACATCCCCCAATGCTGAAAGTTGTTAATATTTTCAGACAATAATTGTATCACAGTATCACGGTATCACAGATTTCTAGGTTGGAAGAGACCTCAAGATCATCGAGTCCAACCTCCGACCTAACACTAAGTACTCCACTAAACCATATCGCTAAGCTCTACATCTAAACGTCTTTTAAAGACCTCCAGGGATGGTGACTCCACCACCTCCCTGGGCAGCCCATTCCAATGCTTAATAGCCCTTTCGGTAAAGAAGTACTTCCTAACATCCAACCTAAAACTCCCCTGTCGCAACTTTCGCCCATTCCATTGTAGACCAACGACTGTGGCTTATTCTTTCTCTTAATATCAGTAAAGTTCCTGCTTGACAAGAAGCATATACTTTCCTCTGAGAAGGCTAATTCTTCAGAAAACAGTTCTCTGCAACTTCTAGTATTAAACGTTGCTTATGGGAAGACTTATTTTTAGTGAATCAAGAGATATATTCATATAATTCCAGTCTCTGTTTTTTGGAAGTGTTTTTCTCTGCCTAGTCCACGAAGTACTCTGATATAATTTTTCTATCTTCTTGGTCTCTCTTTAGGAGGTAAAATATCCTGAGTATTTGGACCTCCGAGACTACATGTCTCAATCAAGTGGAGAACCACTCATCTACGCCTTATATGAGGTGCTGGTGCATCATGGTATCAACTGTCACTCAGGACACTATGTATGCTACATGAAGGTAGAAGTCAACATCATTTCTAACAGGGTAAAGGTTGTGCTGGCAAACCAGTTAAAGTGTTACTAGTAGTACTGTTTCTAGGAAAAAAGACTTTCTGAAATAATCCCAAACTTGAAAATGGGATCTTGTATAAAATCTTAAGCTGTGATTGATTCTGCTTAAGAGAGGCCACACGTGTACCTACTGACAAGCTAGGTGATAAGTGTTTTTGTACACTTATAAGTGGTCATTTTGTAAAGAGACTGCTGGAAAATCTGAACAGTGCTGCTGCAGAACTCTGAATGGGGGGATAGCAACTGTCTTAACTGATCTGGAATCTTGAGTTTACTTTTCAGTGGACAGGAGGAGAGTCTCTCAAGGCAAACAGAGAGAGAAATAACACCCGATACTCATGTCAACATAAATTTATGCTCAGAGTGTAGGTGTAGGAACAGCATCGGTATGTATATGGAACATCGGGAGAGGAAACTAGATCGGTATTTACAGCTTTTCTACTTCCTTGTCAGGGAGACGTTATCTCCAAATTAGAAATTGATGTATTTTGAATAAGAGGTGGTGGATCGGATTTATTCTTACTAGTGTTAATATTTGCTCTTGCAGAGTACCTAATATCTGATAATGCATCAATCAATCGTCAAAAATAAACTTAAAAATGTGTAAGGCTTATCTCGTTGGTCGATACAAAGACCAAGGTCTTTTCTCCTTTCTCTTTCAAGTCTAAGTTTGTGGTTTAAGTTATAATAAGGAAAAAAGCAGTAGTTGAGGTAATCAGGTTAAAGATTATAGATGGAGAGGAACTTGGCGTTAGATACTAAAAACAGGATGGCAGTTAGCCTTGCCTTAGAAAAATTAAAATGGTTGACTAAACTTTTTTTCCCAAAACGTTGTGCTGACCAGCCAATTTGAATTTGGCGGTATTAAAGCTGTCTGCAATAAGTTTTTCTGTTTTGGATTGTAGCTAGTTCCTCTAGGTGCTCCCGCAGAATAGTATTTTTACTATACCTATATATACTTTATATATTTACTATACCTATATATACCTAATGCCTTTCTTAGAAACAAACAAACAAAATCTCTTTTTAAATATAACTTTCTTGCAGTTGTTACTGATGGACTTGCTCCGCCACAAAGGATTCTTTTTCCACCTGAGAAGATACGTATGGATTGGCAAGAAACACAAAGTGTTGGAGTTGGCCTGTACAATCTTGGCAACACACGCTTTCTTAATGCTACTCTACAGTGTTTGACCTACACCCCCCCACTTGCCAATTACATGCTTTCTCTTGAGCACAGCCAGTCATGTGAGTACTTTCTAACAGTATTTTAAATCTGTTGGATAGCTCTGAAGGTGAAAGAACAGCAGTGATTCTGTGAGACAAAGTTACTTGCCTGATTTTACCTGTAGAAGCTGGCTTTGAGCATTGTATTAGCAGTGGGCTCAGAATAGCATATGGAGTGCGTTTAATGCACCATGTGGTTTTTTTGTTTGTTTGTTTGTTTGTTTTTTTAAAAGGATCTTTTCTTGCTTCATGGGAATAATGAAGTGCATTGGACAGTAATGCATTTAATGAACATTTGGCATTTGGGCTATTTGGGCTTCCTGCTGCTAGAAAGGCAATAAAATTTAGGATGTTGGCATCATAGGTCTTTAGTCTTCACAGCCTAGGTTCCATAATGCACTACAATAAATGGTCTGTTCGTTGTTGAACCAATTAAAAAAAAAAAGAAGCAAACAAAAACAAAACCTAGAAAGCAATATGAGCTGTTATGAACATGACTAGATTTTTTTGTGGGACTGTATTAAAATCTAGACTGATTTTGTCCTAAATAAAATGTTGTACTATAAACTAAATGTTGTACTAAACGTGTATGCTTTTTAGGCTGGTATCTTTGTATCGATACCTAGAAATTTAACTGTTTTCTTCCTGTATATAGAAATTGTTTCAGTTAAGAATCCTGTTGAAAAAAGGAGGGCAGAAGTACTATTACATACATTACTTTAGTTTTTCCTTTCTCCCAAAGGACTCGTAGCTCTGTATCATGAAGCTCACCTGACAGCACTGTGCTGAAAATAACCCACATTCTCTTAATGCTGTATCATCAATGTCAAATATTCTTTCCTCATATATTTTGCAGCCTGTGGAGTTCACATTCCTGTCAGCCTTCACAAACGTGACTTTGCAGTAGTCTTTTAGATTTCTCATCACAAAATGCACTTGAACACAAGCTTAATGGATATTTTTATTCTATAAAGTTGTGTGAAATGAAATGTTACGAGACTGTTGGGACAAGGAGAGTGGATACTGTATCTATAGTTTAAATGTTACTTATATGTTTGTTTGTAGTTATGTCTGTTTCGCTAGACTGGGATGCTTTCTTCTTTCACTCTTCAGGTCGTGAACAAGATTTTTGCATGATGTGCACGATGGAGACTCACATTAACCAGGCCCTGCGTTGCACTGTTGATGCCATCGAGCCTACGCGTGTTATCAATAACCTCAGTCGTAAGTGGCTTCAGATGTGTTTCTTTTTCAGTATCTTGTAATCTTCAAATAATTATTTGATGTGTATAAATGGTTTTAACACTATAAAGAAGAGAGATTTTAGAAATACGAGAATTATTTCATTTTTAAATGAGGTAAATACTATCATCTTCTTATTTAGCAATAGGACAACATTTCCATTTTGGCAGTCAAGAAGACGCACACGAGTTCTTGCGCTATACTGTCGATGCTATGCAGGAAGCGTGCTTGAATGGAAGCACCAAGTCAGCATAAACAAATTCACTTTTATACGTTCTCTAGCACCTTGTAGTCCTTTATTTACTATCAAAACTGAAAGTCTACGTCATCCTTGGTTTTCATAAAACTCTTTGAAGAGTTAACTGTGTGCCTTAAATCTTCTGAGGTCTGATTATAATTTATTTCCAGATTGGACAGATCTTCTCAAGCTACCACCATCATTCATCAAATATTTGGAGGATTTCTAAGATCAAGAGGTACTTTAAAAAATATTCCTGTCCTTAGAACTGATCTGTGTCTTTTGTCGGTAGTAAAGCAGTCTGCAGTTTGTCTAAAGTAGTATCTATCGACAACTTGAATTTGGACAGTTAGTCTCCTCCACGTATTGTTAAGCATTTATATTTTGCTTCCACTGAAGTGCTTGAATTGCAAAGCAGTTTCGGATACGTATGAGGCATTTCTTGATATCACTTTGGATATAAAGGTAGGATGTTTTGTAAATATAATTCATGATGTTTAAGTACATGTATAACTTTCTAAATTAAACTTGTTTAACTTAAAAAACCAAACCACATACAATGTTAAAATATAAGAGCTTGGTGGTGGTTAGAAAGTGGATTGGACTTTGTCCTTCTGTGGAACCCCTGTAAATAGTCTCCGCATAAGGAGACAGCTCCACGTAAGGACACAGTTCAAGAGCTGTGCAAGACGCTGCTTAGTGAGCCAGCACAGGCTGCTAACATTAATTACCACAGAGCCAGCTCACATTCTCAACTCACAGGAACCTGCTGCTGCCTTCCACTCCAAATCATTCTCCATAGCTCCTTGCTTCAGCTCACCACTACTACAAAATGAAGCAACAACAACAACAACAACAACAACAACAAAGCTGCGTCTCCTTATTTCTAAATGAAGTTAAAAGATAACTTATGCTCTAAGTCATGCAATACATAAAACTAATATCTAGTATTAAGACATAATTAGTAATAATCTTACTCGCTACATTTGTAGCAATTCTCTCCATCCAGCTCTTCAGGTTTCACAAATAGTTCTAGAGCTCTGGTAACAGATGAAACCGCCTAGAGGAGCGAGAGAGAAGAGCGTAAAGTCACTGTAAATTCAAAATTCCAGAGATGCACTAGGAGTTTATAAGAGAATCTGACTAATACATACGTAAGCGATCTACTATGAGCACTGTGAAGAAGGAGGCAGGAAGAGCATGCTCAGCGTTTACCTTACCTGGAAGTCATTTTACTTTGAAACAAATCATTTTCCAGTAACGCAGACAGCATCTATAGTGTGCTTTGTCATCAATACTGGGAACAAATCCAGCAGTCTAACAATTAGATGTATATTGAGGTAGAACAACAAAGAAGTATGCAAAGAAGAAATGCTGTTCTGAATAATAGCCAAAATATTCATAGCCACTGTATTTGTTCTCCCCACATAGCTGAAAAAACAACACTTGAAACATATTTTTCAAAACATATTTTAATATCCAGCAGACTGTTCAGTCATCAAGCATTTAAAGACTGTTTTAAATAATCTCTAGATTAATCTAAAAGGAATCCCATAAACTGCAGCCGCTTACCTTTAATATACTCGCTGGATGCGATGGAGCTGTATTTCTTGCTTTCACCTGCACTGGAAGGCTTCCCTTCCTTGTGAGGTTGTTTACTGCCCTCACTTCTGCATTGCTCTCATAAAGAGCCATCTGGAGGATGGCATTCTTCCTTCTTCTCCCGGGTTTTCTTCTGGAAACGAGGACCTAAGTATTCCAAGAAGCCTTTCACTTTCCTGATGTTTCTCCTTTTTCTTCTTTTTGTTACGCTTGCGATTGGCATTGTCAAAGTGGAGCGCAGAGAAATACAAATCATAAAGTCTGAAAGAAACATGCAAGTTAAAAAGAGAAAAAAAGATGTGGCACTTGTTGCATATAGGAAACTTTATTTATTTTACCCCAGGGGATGATTTGCCGCATGTCAGCGATTTTGTGGTACTTTGTGCACATGTAACTTCCTTTAGATGCAGCAAACTTAAGCCCTCAGATTGAAGGACCATAGGTCCTGGTTGGTACACAGATCATTAACAATGGTTAGCTCTGGAATATATGCAAGTAAAAAAAAAAAATGTTTTAACCTAATCCAGAATGGTGTGCAGATGTGATTCAAATTACGTGGTCCAAAGCTAGTGCTCTGACACAATTCAGCAATATCTTTCCTGTCTTCACTGATCAACCTAATAATCCCCAGTCATGATCCCCAGCCAGATTATGCTATCTAAATAACTTAGAAACTATGAAAAACTGGCACCACTGGGGATGCCAGTCATGCCAGTGCAATCTCTGGACTCACTGCAGTGCATCCCCAGTGGTGCCACTGCCCTCTCTGGACTCACTGCACTGCATCCGCAGTGGTGCCAGTGCACTCTGCAGACTCACTGCAGTACATCCCCGGTGGTTCCAGTGCACTCTCTGGACTCACTGCACTGCATCCCCAGTGGTGCCAGTGCACTCCCTGGACTCACTGCAGTGCATCCCCAGTGGTGCCAGTGCAGTCTCTGGACTCACTGCACTGCATCACCAGTGGTGCCAGTGCACTGCCTGCACTCACTGCACTGCATCCTCAGTGGTGCCAGTGCACTCTCTGGACTCACTGCACTGCATCTTCAGTGGTGCCAGTGCAGTCTCTGGAGTCACTGCAGTACATCCCCGGTGGTTCCAGTGCACTCTCTGGACTCACTGCACTGCATCCCCAGTGGTGCCAGTGCACTCTCTGGACTCACTGCACTGCATCCCCAGTGGTGCCAGTGCACTCTCTGGACTCACTGCACTGCATCCCCAGTGGTGCCAGTGCACTCTCTGGATTCACTGCAGTGCATCCCCAGTGGTGCCAGTGCACTCTCTGGACTCACTGCAGTGCATCCCCAGTGGTGCCAGTGCACTCTCTGGACTCATTGCACTGCATCCCCAGTGGTGCCAGTGCACTCTCTGGACTCACTGCAGTGCATCCCTAGTGGTGCCAGTGCACTCTCTGGACTCACTGCACTGCATCCCCAGTGGTGCCAGTGCACTCTCTGGACTCACTGCCCTGCATCCCCAAGGTGCCAGTGCACTCTCTGGACTCACTGCAGTGCATCCCCAGTGGTGCCAGTGCACTCTCTGGACTCACTGCACTGCATCCCCAGTGGTGCCAGTGCACTCTCTGGACTCACTGCACTGCATCCCCAGTGGTGCCAGTGCACTCTCTGGACTCACTGCAGTGCATCTAGAGTGGTGCCAGTGCAGTCTCTGGACTCACTGCAGTGCATCCCCAGTGGTGCCAGTGCACTCTCTGGACTCACTGCACTGCATCCCCAGTGGTGCCAGTGCACTCTCTGGACTCACTGCACTGCATCCCCAGTGGTGCCAGTGCACTCTCTGGACTCACTGCACTGCATCCCAAGTGGTGACAGTGCACTCTCTGGACTCACTGCACGGCACCCCAGGTGGTGCCAGTGCACTCTCTGGACTCACTGCAGTGCATCTCCAGTGGTGCCAGTGCACTCTCTGGACTCACTGCACTGCATCCCCAGTGGTGCCAGTGCACTCTCTGGAGTTACTGCTCTGCATCCAGAGTGGTGACAGTGCACTCTGTGGACTCACTGCACTGCATCCCCAGTGGTGCCAGTGCACTCTCTGGACTCACTGCAGTGCATTCCGAGGAGTGCCAGTGCACTCTCTGGACTCACTGCAATGCATCCCTAGTGTTGCCAGTGCACTCTCTGGACTCACTGCACTGCATCCCCAGTGGTGCCAGTGTACTCTCTGGACTCAATGCACTGCATTCCCAAGGTGCCAGTGTACTCTCTGGACTCAATGCACTGCATCCCCAGTGGTGCCTGTGCACTCTCTGGACTCAATGCAGTGCATTCCGAGGAGTGCCAGTGTACTCTCTGGACTCACTGCACTGCATTCCCAAGGTGCCAGTGCACTCTCTGGATTCACTGCACTGCATCCCCAGTGGTGCAAGTGCACTCTCTGGACTCACTGCAGTGCATCCCCAGTGGTGCCAGTGCACTCTCTGGACTCATTGCACTGCATCCCCAGTGGTGCCAGTGCACTCTCTGGACTCACTGCAGTGCATCCCTAGTGGTGCCAGTGCACTCTCTGGACTCACTGCACTGCATCCCCAGTGGTGCCAGTGCACTCTCTGGACTCACTGCCCTGCATCCCCAAGGTGCCAGTGCACTCTCTGGACTCACTGCAGTGCATCCCCAGTGGTGCCAGTGCACTCTCTGGACTCACTGCAGTGCATCTAGAGTGGTGCCAGTGCAGTCTCTGGACTCACTGCAGTGCATCCCCAGTGGTGCCAGTGCACTCTCTGGACTCACTGCACTGCATCCCCAGTGGTGCCAGTGCACTCTCTGGACTCACTGCAGTGCATCCCCTGTGGTGCCAGTGCACTCTCTGGAGTTACTGCTCTGCATCCAGAGTGGTGACAGTGCACTCTGTGGACTCACTACAGTGCATCCCCAGTGGTGCCAGTGCAGTCTCTGGACTCACTGCAGTGCATCCCCAGTGGTGCCAGTGCACTCTCTGGACTCACTGCAGTGCATCCCCAGTGGTGCCAGTGCACTCTCTGGAGTCACTGCAGTGCATCGCCAGTGGTGCGAGTGCACTCTCTGCACTCAATGCAATGCATCCCTAATGTTGCCAGTGCACTCTCTGGATTCACTGCACTGCATCCCGAGTGGTGCCAGTGCACTCTCTGGACTCACTGCACTGCATCCCCAGTTGTGCCAGTGCACTCTCTGGACTCACGGCAGTGCATCCCCAGTGGTGCCAGTGCACTCTCTGGACTCACTGCACTGCATCCCCAGTGGTTCCAGTGCACTCTCTGGACTCACTGCAGTGCATCCCCAGTGGTGCCAGTGCACTCTCTGGAGTCACTGCAGTGCATCGCCAGTGGTGCGAGTGCACTCTCTGCACTCAATGCAATGCATCCCTAATGTTGCCAGTGCACTCTCCGGATTCACTGCACTGCATCCCGAGTGGTGCCAGTGCACTCTCTGGACTCACTGCACTGCATCCCCAGTGGTGCCAGTGCACTCTCTGGACTCACTGCACTGCATCCCCAGTGGTGACAGTGCACTCTCTGGACTCACTGCACGGCACCCCAGGTGGTGCCAGTGCACTCTCTGGACTCACTGCAGTGCATCCCCAGTGGTGCCAGTGCACTCTCTGGACTCACTGCACTGCATCCCCAGTGGTGCCAGTGCACTCTCTGGAGTTACTGCTCTGAATCCAGAGTGGTGACAGTGCACTCTGTGGACTCACTGCACTGCATCCCCAGTGGTGCCAGTGCACTCTCTGGACTCACTGCACTGCACTGAGTGCAGTGGCACCACTAGGGATGCACTGCAGTGAGTCCAGAGAGTGCACTGGCACCACTGGTGATGCAGTGCAGTGAGTCCAGAGAGTGCACTGGCACCACTGGGGATGCAGTGCAGTGAGTCCACAGAGTGCACTGGCACCACTGGGGATGCAGTGCAGTGAGTCCAGAGAGTGCACTGGCACCTTGGGAATGCAGTGCAGTGAGTCCAGAGAGTGCACTGGCAACACTAGGGATGCATTGCAGTGAGTCCAGAGAGTGCACTGGCACTCCTCGGAATGCACTGCAGTGAGTCCAGAGAGTGCACAGGCACCATTGGGGATGCAGTGCAGTGAGTCCAGAGAGTGCACTGGCACCTTGGGAATGCAGTGCATTGAGTCCAGAGAGTGCACAGGCACCACTGGGGATGCAGTGCATTGAGTCCAGAGAGTGCACAGGCACCACTGGGGATGCAGTGCATTGAGTCCAGAGAGTACACTGGCACCACTGGGGATGCACTGCAGTGAGTCCAGAAAGTGCACTGGCACCTGTGGGGATGCAGTGCATTGACTCCAGAGAGTGCACTGGCACCACTGGGGATGCAGTGCAGTGAGTCCAGAGAGTGCACTGGCACCTTGGGAATGCAGTGCATTGAGTCCAGAGAGTGCACAGGCACCACTGGGGATGCAGTGCATTGAGTCCAGAGAGTACACTGACACCACTGGGGATGCACTGCAGTGAGTCCAGAGAGTGCACTGGCACCACTGGGGATGCACTGCCGTGAGTCCAGAGAGTGCACTGGCACCACTGGTAATGCAGTGCAGTGAGTCCAGAGAGTGCACTGGCACCACTGGGGATGCAGTGCAGTGAGTCCAGAGAGTGCACTGGCACCACTGGGGATGCAGTGCAGTGAGTCCAGAGAGTGCACTGGCACCTTGGGAATGCAGTGCAGTGAGTCCAGAGAGTGCACTGGCAACACTAGGGATGCATTGCAGTGAGTCCAGAGAGTGCACTGGCACTCCTCGGAATGCACTGCATTGAGTCCAGAGAGTGCACAGGCACCACTGGGGATGCAGTGCATTGAGTCCAGAGAGTACACTGGCACCTTGGGAATGCAGTGCATTGAGTCCAGAGAGTGCACAGGCACCACTGGGGATGCAGTGCATTGAGTCCAGAGAGTGCACAGGCACCACTGGGGATGCAGTGCATTGAGTCCAGAGAGTACACTGGCACCACTGGGGATGCACTGCAGTGAGACCAGAGAGTGCACTGGCACCACTGGGGATGCAGTGCAGTGAGTCCAGAGAGTGCACTGCCGCCACAGGGGATGCACTGCAGTGACTCCAGAGAGTGCACTGGCACCACTGGGATGCAGTGCAGTGAGTCCAGAGAGTGCACTGGCACCTTGGGGATGCAGTGCAGTGAGTCCAGAGAGTGCACTGGCACCACTGGGGATGCAGTGCAGTGAGTCCAGAGAGTGCACTGGCACCACTGGGGATGCACTGCAATGACTCCAGAGAGTGCACTGGCACCACTGGGTATGCAATGCAGTGAATCCAGAGAGTGCACTGGCACCTTGGGAATGCAGTGCAGTGAGTCCAGAGAGTGCACTGGCACCACTGGGGATGCAGTGCAGTGAGTCCAGAGAGTGCACTGGCACCACTGGGGATGCACTGCAGTGAGTCCAGAGAATGCACTGGCAACACTGGGGATGCACTGCAGTGAGTCCAGAGAGTGCACTGGCACCACTGGGGATGCACTGCAGTGAGTCCAGAGAGTGCACTGGCACCACTGGGGATGCAGTGCAGTGAATCCAGAGAGTGTACTGCCACCACAGGGGATGCACTGCAGTGAGTCCAGAGAATGCACTGGCAACACTGGGGATGCACTGCAGTGAGTCCAGGGAGTGCACTGGCACCACTGGGATGCAGTGCAGTGAGTCCAGAGAGTGCACTGGCACCACTGGGGATGCAGTGCATTGAGTTCAGAGAGTGCACTGGCACCACTGGGGATGCAGTGCAGTGAGTCCAGAGACTGCACTGGCACCACTCTAGATGCACTGCAGTGAATCCAGAGAGTGCACTGGCACCACTGGGGATGCACTGCAGTGAGTCCAGAGAGTGCACTGGCACCACTGGCGATGCACTGCAGTGAGTCCAGAGAGTGCACTGGCACCACTGGGGATGCAGTGCAGTAATCCAGAGATTGCACTGGCACCACTGGGGATGCACTGCAGTGAGTCCAGAGAGTGCACTGGCACCACTGGGGATGCAGTGCAGTGAATCCAGAGAGTGCACTGGCAACACTGGGGATGCAGTGCAGTGAGTCCAGAGAGTGCACTGGCACCACTGGGGATGCACTGCAGTGAGTCCAGAGAGTGCACTGGCACCACTGGGGATGCAGTGCAGTGAATCCAGAGAGAGTACTGGCAACACTGGGGATGCAGTGCAGTGAGTCCAGAGAGTGCACTGTCACCACTGGGGATGCACTGCAGTGAGTCCAGAGAGTGCACTGGCACCACTGGGGATGCAGTGCAGTGAATCCAGAGAGTGTACTGCCACCACAGGGGATGCACTGCAGTGACTCCAGAGAGTGCACTGGCACCACTGGGGATGCAGTGCAGTGAGTCCAGAGAGTGCACTGGCACCACTGGGGATGCAGTGCAGTGAGTCCAGAGAGTGCACTGGCACCACTGGGCATGCAGTGCAGTGAGCCCAGAGAGTGCACTGGTACCACTGGGGATGCACTGCAGTGAGTCCAGAGAGTGCACTGGCACCACAGGGGATGCAGTGCAGTGAGCCCATAGAGTGCACTGGCACCACTGGGGATGCAGTGCAGTGAGTCCAGAGACTGCACTGGCACCACTGGGGATGCAGTGCAGTGAGTCCAGAGAGTGCACTGGCAACACTGGGGATGCAGTGCATTGAATCCAGAGAGTGCACTGGCACCACTGGGGTTGCAGTGCAGTGAGTCCAGAGAGTGCCCTGGCACCACTGGGGATTCAGTGCAATGAATCCAGAGAGTGCACTGGCACCTCTGGGGATGCAGTGCAGTGAGTACAGAGAGTGCACTGGCACCACTGGGGATGCAGTGCAGTGAGTCCAGAGAGTGCACTGGCACCACTGGGGATGCAGTGCATTGAATCCAGAGAGTGCACTGGCACCAC
Source organism: Anser anser (assembly GCF_964211835.1). Lineage (NCBI taxonomy): Eukaryota > Metazoa > Chordata > Aves > Anseriformes > Anatidae > Anser > Anser anser. The sequence goes on from NW_028153922.1 coordinate 37,454, forward strand.
TGGGGATGCACTGCAGTGACTCCAGAGAGTGCACTGGCACGACTGCGGATGCAGTGCAGTGAATCCAGAGAGTGCACTGGCACCACTGAGGATGCACTGCAGTGAGTCCAGAGAGTGCACTAGCACCACTGGGGATGCAGCGCAGTGACTCCAGAGAGTGCACTGGCACCACTTCGGATGCAATGCAGTGAGTCCAGAGAGTGCACTGGCACCACTGGGGATGCAGTGCAGTGAGTCCAGAGGGTTCACTGGCACCACTTGGGATGCAGTGCAGTGAGTCCACAGAGTGCACTGGCACCACTGGGGATGCAGTGCAGTGAGTCCAGAGAGTGCACTGGCACCACTGGGGATGCAGTGCAGTGAGTCCAGAGAGTGCACTGGCACCACTGGGGATGAACTGCAGTGAGTCCAGAGAGTCCACTGGCACCACTGGGGATGCAGTGCAGTGAGTCCATAGAGTGCACTGGCACCACTGGGGATGCAGTACAGTGAGTCCAGAGAGTGCACTGGCACGACTGGGGATGCACTGCAGTGAGTCCAGAGAGTGCACTGGCACCACTGGGGATGCAGTGCAGTGAGTCCAGAGAGTGCACTGGCACCACTGGGGATGCAGTGCAGTGAGTCCAGTGAGTGCACTGGCACCACTGGGGATGCATTGCATTGAGTCCAGAGAGTGCACTGGCACCACTGGCGATGCACTGCAGTGAGTCCAGAGAGTGCACTGGCACCACTGGGGATGCAGTGCAATGAATCCAGAGAGTGCACTGGCACCACTTCGGATGCACTGCAGTGAGTCCAGAGAGTGCACTGGCACCACTGGGGATGCAGTGCAGTGAGTCCAGAGGGTTCACTGGCACCACTGGGGATGCACTGCAGTGAGTCCAGAGAGTGCACTGGCACCACTGGGGATTCAGTGCAGTGAGTCCAGAGAGGGCAGTGGCACCACTGGGGATGCACTGCAGTGAGTCCAGAGATTGCACTGGCACCACTGGGGATGCAGTGCAGTGAATCCAGAGAGTGCACTGGCACTACTGGGGATGCAGGGCAGTGAGTCCAGAGAGTGCACTGGCACCACTGGGGATGCACTGCAGTGACTCCAGAGAGTGCACTGGCACGACTGCGGATGCAGTGCAGTGAATCCAGAGAGTGCACTGGCACCACTGAGGATGCACTGCAGTGAGTCCAGAGAGTGCACTGGCACCACTGGGGATGCAGTGCAGTGAATCCAGAGAGTGCACTGGCACCACAGGGGATGCATTGCAGTGAGTCCAGAGAGTGCACTGGCACCAGTGGCGATGCACTGCAGTGAGTCCAGAGAGTGCACTGGAACCACTGGAGATGCAGTGCAGTGAGTCCAGAGAGTGCACTGGCACCGCTGGGGATGCAGTGCAGTGAGTCCAGAGAGTGCACTGGCACCACTGGGGATGCAGTGCAGTGAGTCCAGAGAGGGCAGTGGCACCACTGGGGATGCACTGCAGTGAGTCCAGAGATTGCACTGGCACGACTGGGGATGCAGTGCAGTGAGTCCAGAGACTGCACTGGCACCATTGGGGATGCACTGCAGTGAGTCCAGAGACTGCACTGGCACCACTGGGGATGCACTGCACTGACTCCAGAGAGTGCACTGGCTCCACTGCGGATGCAGTGCAGTGAGTCCAGAGAGTGCACTGGCACCACTGGGGATGCAGTGCAGTGAGTCCAGAGAGGGCAGTGGCACCACTGGGGATGCACTGCAGTGAGTCCAGAGATTGCACTGGCACGACTGGGGATGCAGTGCAGTGAGTCCAGAGACTGCACTGGCACCATTGGGGATGCACTGCAGTGAGTCCAGAGACTGCACTGGCACCACTGGGGATGCACTGCACTGACTCCAGAGAGTGCACTGGCTCCACTGCGGATGCAGTGCAGTGAATCCAGAGAGTGCACTGGCACCACTGAGGATGCACTGCAGTGAGTCCAGAGAGTGCACTGGCACCACTGGGGATGCAGTGCAGTGAGTCCAGAGAGTGCACTGGCACCACTGGGGATGCAGCGCAGTGACTCCAGAGAGTGCACTGGCACCACTTCGGATGCACTGCAGTGAGTCCAGAGAGTGCACTGGCACCACTGGGGATGCAGTGCAGTGAGTCCAGAGGGTTCACTGGCACCACTGGGGATGCACTGCACTGAGTCCAGAGAGTGCACTGGCACCACTGGGGATGCAGTGCAGTGAGTCCACAGAGTGCACTGGCACCACAGGGGATGCACTGCAGTGAGTCCAGAGAGTGCACTGGCACCACTGGGGATGCAGTGCAGTGAGTCCAGAGAGTGCAGTGGCACCACTAGGGATGCACTGCAGTGAGTCCAGAGAGTGCACTGGCACTCCTCGGAATGCACTGCATTGAGTCCATAGAGTGCACAGGCACCATTGGGGATGCAGTGCAGTGAGTCCAGAGAGTGCACTGGTACCACTGGGGATGCAGTGCAGTGAGTCCAGAGAGTGCACTGGCACCAGTGGGGATGCAGTGCAGTGAATCCAGAGAGTGCACTGGCACCACTGGGGATGCAGTGCAGTGAGTCCAGAGAGTGCACTGGCACCACTGGGGATGCAGTGCAGTGAGTCCAGAGAGTGCACTGGCACCAGTGGGGATGCAGTGCAGTGAATCCAGAGAGTGCACTGGCACCAGTGGGGATGCAGTGCAGTGAATCCAGAGAGTGCACTGGCAACACTGGGGATGCAGTGCAGTGAGTCCAGAGAGTGCACTGGCACCACTGGGGATGCAGTGCAGTGAGTCCAGAGAGTGCACTGGCACCACTGGGGATGCAGTGCAGTGAGTCCAGAGAGTGCACTGGCAACACTAGGGATGCATTGCATTGAGTCCAGAGAGTGCACTGGCACCACTGAGGATGCACTGCAGTGAGTCCAGAGAGTGCACTGGCACCACTGGGGATGCAGTGCAATGAATCCAGAGAGTGCACTGGCACCACTGGGGATGCAGTGCAGTGAGTCCAGTGAGTGCACTGGCACCACTGGGGATGCAGTGCAGTGAATCCAGAGAGTGCACTGGCACCACTGGGCATGCAATGCAGTGAGCCCAGAGAGTGCACTGGCACCACTGGGGATGCAGGGCAGTGAGTCCAGAGAGTGCACTGGCACCACTGGGGATGCACTGCAGTGAGTCCAGAGATTGCACTGGCACCAGTGGGGATGCAGTGCAGTGAATCCAGAGAGTGCACTGGCACCACTGGGGATGCAGTGCAGTGAGTCCAGAGAGTGCACATGCACCAGTGGGGATTCAAGGCAGTTAGTCCAGAGAATGCACTGGCAACACTGGGGATGCAGTGCAGTGAGTCCAGAGAGTGCACTGGCACCACTGGGGATGCACTGCAGTGAGTCCAGAGAGTGCACTGGCACCATTGGGGATTCAATGCAGTTAGTCCAGAGAATGCAGTGGCACCACTGGCAATGCACTGCATTGAGTCCAGAGAGTGCACTGGCACCACTGGGGATGCAGTGCAGTGAGTCCAGAGAGTGCACTGGCACCAGTGGGGATGCAGTGCAGTGAATCCAGAGAGTGCACTGGCACCACTGGGAATGCAGTGCAGTGAGTCCAGAGAGTGCACAGGCACCACAGGGGATGCAGTGCAGTGAGTCCAGAGAGTGCACTGGCACCACTGGGGATGCAGTGCAGTGAGTCCAGAGAGTGCACTGGCACCACTGGGGATGCACTGCACTGAGTCCAGAGAGTGCACTGGCACCACTGGGGATGCAGTGCAGTGAGTCCAGAGAGTGCACTGGCACCACAGGGAATGCAGTGCAGTGAGTCCAGAGAGTGCACTGGCACCACTGGGGATGCACTGCAGTGACTCCAGAGAGTGCACTGGCACCACTGCGGATGCAGTGCAGTGAGTCCAGAGAGTGCACTGGCACCACTGGGGATGCAGTGCAGTGAGTCCATAGAGTGCACTGGCACCACAGGGGATGCACTGCAGTGAGTCCAGAGAGTGCACTGGCACCACTGGGGATGCAGTGCAGTGAGTCCAGAGAGTGCACTGGCACCACTCGGGATGCACTGCAGTGAGTCCAGAGAGTGCACTGGCACTCCTCGGAATGCACTGCGTTGAGCCCATAGAGTGCACAGGCACCATTGGGGATGCAGTGCAGTGAGTCCAGAGAGTGCACTGGCACCACTGGGGATGCAGTGCAGTGAATCCAGAGAGTGCACTGGAACCACTGGGGATGCAGTGCAGTGAGTCCAGAGAGTGCACTGGCACCACTTGGGATTCAATGCAGTTAGTCCAGAGAATGCACTGGCAACACTGGGGATGCAGTGCAGTGAGTCCAGAGAGCGCACCGGCACCACTTGGGATGCAGTGCAGTGAGTCCAGAGAGTGCACCGGCACCACTGGGGATGCAGTGCAGTGAGTCCAGAGAGTGCACTGGCACCACTGGGGATGCAGTGCAGTGAGTCCAGAGAGTGCACTGGCACCACTGGGGATGCAGCGCAGTGACTCCAGAGAGTGCACTGGCACCACTTCGGATGCACTGCAGTGAGTCCAGAGAGTGCACTGGCACCACTGGGGATGCAGTGCAGTGAGTCCAGAGGGTTCACTGGCACCACTGGGGATGCACTGCACTGAGTCGAGAGAGTGCACTGGCACCACTGGGGATGCAGTGCAGTGAGTCCACAGAGTGCACTGGCACCACAGGGGATGCACTGCAGTGAGTCCAGAGAGTGCACTGGCACCACTGGGGATGCAGTGCAGTGAGTCCAGAGAGTGCAGTGGCACCACTAGGGATGCACTGCAGTGAGTCCAGAGAGTGCACTGGCACTCCTCGGAATGCACTGCATTGAGTCCATAGAGTGCACAGGCACCATTGGGGATGCAGTGCAGTGAGTCCAGAGAGTGCACTGGTACCACTGGGGATGCAGTGCAGTGAGTCCAGAGAGTGCACTGGCACCAGTGGGGATGCAGTGCAGTGAATCCAGAGAGTGCACTGGCACCACTGGGGATGCAGTGCAGTGAGTCCAGAGAGTGCACTGGCACCACTGGGGATGCAGTGCAGTGAGTCCAGAGAGTGCACAGGCACCAGTGGGGATGCAGTGCAGTGAATCCAGAGAGTGCACTGGCAACACTGGGGATGCAGTGCAGTGAGTCCAGAGAGTGCACTGGCACCACTCGGGATGCACTGCAGTGAGTCCAGAGAGTGCACTGGCACCACTGGGGATGCAGTGCAGTGAGTCCAGAGAGTGCACTGGCAACACTAGGGATGCATTGCATTGAGTCCAGAGAGTGCACTGGCACCACTGAGGATGCACTGCAGTGAGTCCAGAGAGTGCACTGGCACCACTGGGGATGCAGTGCAATGAATCCAGAGAGTGCACTGGCACCACTGGGGATGCAGTGCAGTGAGTCCAGTGAGTGCACTGGCACCACTGGGGATGCAGTGCAGTGAATCCAGAGAGTGCACTGGCACCACTGGGCATGCAGTGCAGTGAGCCCAGAGAGTGCACTGGCACCACTGGGGATGCAGGGCAGTGAGTCCAGAGAGTGCACTGGCACCACTGGGGATGCACTGCAGTGAGTCCAGAGATTGCACTGGCACCAGTGGGGATGCAGTGCAGTTAGTCCAGAGAGTGCACAGGCACCAGTGGGGATTCAAGGCAGTTAGTCCAGAGAATGCACTGGCAACACTGGGGATGCAGTGCAGTGAGTCCAGAGAGTGCACTGGCACCACTGGGGATGCACTGCAGTGAGTCCAGAGAGTGCACTGGCACCATTGGGGATTCAATGCAGTTAGTCCAGAGAATGCAGTGGCACCACTGGCAATGCACTGCATTGAGTCCAGAGAGTGCACTGGCACCACTGGGGATGCAGTGCAGTGAGTCCAGAGAGTGCACTGGCACCAGTGGGGATGCAGTGCAGTGAATCCAGAGAGTGCACTGGCACCACTGGGAATGCAGTGCAGTGAGTCCAGAGAGTGCACAGGCACCACAGGGGATGCAGTGCAGTGAGTCCAGAGAGTGCACTGGCACCACTGGGGATGCAGTGCAGTGAGTCCAGAGAGTGCACTGGCACCACTGGGGATGCACTGCACTGAGTCCAGAGAGTGCACTGGCACCACTGGGGATGCAGTGCAGTGAGTCCAGAGAGTGCACTGGCACCACAGGGAATGCCGTGCAGTGAGTCCAGAGAGTGCACTGGCACCACTGGGGATGCACTGCAGTGACTCCAGAGAGTGCACTGGCACCACTGCGGATGCAGTGCAGTGAGTCCAGAGAGTGCACTGGCACCACTGGGGATGCAGTGCAGTGAGTCCATAGAGTGCACTGGCACCACAGGGGATGCACTGCAGTGAGTCCAGAGAGTGCACTGGCACCACTGGGGATGCAGTGCAGTGAGTCCAGAGAGTGCACTGGCACCACTCGGGATGCACTGCAGTGAGTCCAGAGAGTGCACTGGCACTCCTCGGAATGCACTGCGTTGAGCCCATAGAGTGCACAGGCACCATTGGGGATGCAGTGCAGTGAGTCCAGAGAGTGCACTGGCACCACTGGGGATGCAGTGCAGTGAATCCAGAGAGTGCACTGGAACCACTGGGGATGCAGTGCAGTGAGTCCAGAGAGTGCACTGGCACCACTTGGGATTCAATGCAGTTAGTCCAGAGAATGCACTGGCAACACTGGGGATGCAGTGCAGTGAGTCCAGAGAGTGCACCGGCACCACTTGGGATGCAGTGCAGTGAGTCCAGAGAGTGCACCGGCACCACTGGGGATGCAGTGCAGTGAGTCCAGAGAGTACACTGGCACCACTGGGGATGCAGTGCAGTGAGTCCAGAGAGTGCACTGGCAACACTAGGGATGCATTGCATTGAGTCCAGAGAGTGCACTGGCACCACTGGCGATGCACTGCAGTGAGTCCAGAGAGTGCACTGGCACCACTGGGGATGCAGTGCAATGAATCCAGAGAGTGCACTGGCACCACTGGGGATGCAGTGCAGTGAGTCCAGTGAGTGCACTGGCACCACTGGGGATGCAGTGCAGTGAATCCAGAGAGTGCACTGGCACGACTGGGCATGCAGTGCAGTGAGCCCAGAGAGTGCACTGGCACCACTGGGGATGCAGTGCAGTGAATCCAGAGAGTGCACTGGCACTACTGGGGATGCAGGGCAGTGAGTCCAGAGAGTGCACTGGCACCACTGGGGATGCACTGCAGTGAGTCCAGAGAGTGCACTGGCACCAGTGGGGATGCAGTGCAGTGAATCCAGAGAGTGCACTGGCACCATTGGGGATGCAGTGCAGTGAGTCCAGAGAGTGCACTGGCACCAGTGGGGATTCAAGGCAGTTAGTCCAGAGAATGCACTGGCAACACTGGGGATGCAGTGCAGTGAGTCCAGAGAGTGCACTGGCACCACTGGGGATGCACTGCAGTGAGTCCAGAGAGTGCACTGGCACCAGTGGGGATTCAATGCAGTTAGTCCAGAGAATGCACTGGCACCACTGGCGATGCACTGCATTGAGTCCAGAGAGTGCACTGGCACCACTGGGGATGCAGTGCAGTGAGTCCAGAGAGTGCACTGGCACCAGTGGGGATGCAGTGCAGTGAATCCAGAGAGTGCACTGGCACCACTGGGGATGCAGTGCAGTGAGTCCAGAGAGTGCACAGGCACCACAGGGGATGCACTGCAGTGAGTCCAGAGAGTGCACTGGCACCACTGGGGATGCAGTGCAGTGAGTCCAGAGAGTGCACTGGCACCACTGGCGATGCACTGCAGTGAGTCCAGAGAGTGCTCTGTCACCAGTGGAGATGCAGTGCAGTGAATCCAGAGAGTGCACTGGCACCACTCGGGATGCAGTGCAGTGAGTCCAGAGAGTGCACCTGCACCAGTGGGGATTCAATGCAGTTAGTCCAGAGAATGCACTGGCACCAGTGGGGATGCAGTGCAGTGAGTCCAGAGAGTGCACTGGCAACACTAGGGATGCATTGCATTGAGTCCAGAGAGTGCACTGGCACCACTGAGGATGCACTGCAGTGAGTCCAGAGAGTGCACTGGCACCACTGGGGATGCAGTGCAATGAATCCAGAGAGTGCACTGGCACCAGTGGGGATGCAGTGCAGTGAGTCCAGTGAGTGCACTGGCACCACTGGGGATGCAGTGCAGTGAGTCCAGAGAGTGCACTGGCACCACTCGGGATGCACTGCGTTGAGCCCATAGAGTGCACAGGCACCATTGGGGATGCAGTGCAGTGAGTCCAGAGAGTGCACTGGCACCACTGGGGATGCAGTGCAGTGAATCCAGAGAGTGCACTGGAACCACTGGGGATGCAGTGCAGTGAGTCCAGAGAGTGCACTGGCACCACTTGGGATTCAATGCAGTTAGTCCAGAGAATGCACTGGCAACACTGGGGATGCAGTGCAGTGAGTCCAGAGAGTGCACCGGCACCACTTGGGATGCAGTGCAGTGAGTCCAGAGAGTGCACCGGCACCACTGGGGATGCAGTGCAGTGAGTCCAGAGAGTACACTGGCACCACTGGGGATGCAGTGCAGTGAGTCCAGAGAGTGCACTGGCAACACTAGGGATGCATTGCATTGAGTCCAGAGAGTGCACTGGCACCACTGGCGATGCACTGCAGTGAGTCCAGAGAGTGCACTGGCACCACTGGGGATGCAGTGCAATGAATCCAGAGAGTGCACTGGCACCACTGGGGATGCAGTGCAGTGAGTCCAGTGAGTGCACTGGCACCACTGGGGATGCAGTGCAGTGAATCCAGAGAGTGCACTGGCACCACTGGGCATGCAGTGCAGTGAGCCCAGAGAGTGCACTGGCACCACTGGGGATGCAGTGCAGTGAATCCAGAGAGTGCACTGGCACTACTGGGGATGCAGGGCAGTGAGTCCAGAGAGTGCACTGGCACCACTGGGGATGCACTGCAGTGAGTCCAGAGAGTGCACTGGCACCAGTGGGGATGCAGTGCAGTGAATCCAGAGAGTGCACTGGCACCATTGGGGATGCAGTGCAGTGAGTCCAGAGAGTGCACCTGCACCAGTGGGGATTCAAGGCAGTTAGTCCAGAGAATGCACTGGCAACACTGGGGATGCAGTGCAGTGAGTCCAGAGAGTGCACTGGCACCACTGGGGATGCACTGCAGTGAGTCCAGAGAGTGCACTGGCACCAGTGGGGATTCAATGCAGTTAGTCCAGAGAATGCACTGGCACCACTGGCGATGCAGTGCAGTGAGTCCAGAGAGTGCACAGGCACCACTGGCAATGCACTGCATTGAGTCCAGAGAGTGCACTGGCACCACTGGGGATGCACTGCAGTGAGTCCAGAGAGTGCACTGGCACCAGTGGGGATGCAGTGCAGTGAATCCAGAGAGTGCACTGGCACCACTGGGAATGCAGTGCAGTGAGTCCAGAGAGTGCACAGGCACCACAGGGGATGCAGTGCAGTGAGTCCAGAGAGTGCACTGGCACCACTGGGGATGCAGTGCAGTGAGTCCAGAGAGTGCACTGGCACCACTGGGGATGCACTGCACTGAGTCCAGAGAGTGCACTGGCACCACTGGGGATGCAGTGCAGTGAGTCCAGAGAGTGCACTGGCACCACAGGGAATGCAGTGCAGTGAGTCCAGAGAGTGCACTGGCACCACTGGGGATGCACTGCAGTGACTCCAGAGAGTGCACTGGCACCACTGCGGATGCAGTGCAGTGAGTCCAGAGAGTGCACTGGCACTCCTCGGAATGCACTGCGTTGAGCCCATAGAGTGCACAGGCACCATTGGGGATGCAGTGCAGTGAGTCCAGAGAGTGCACTGGCACCACTGGGGATGCAGTGCAGTGAATCCAGAGAGTGCACTGGAACCACTGGGGATGCAGTGCAGTGAGTCCAGAGAGTGCACTGGCACCACTTGGGATTCAATGCAGTTAGTCCAGAGAATGCACTGGCAACACTGGGGATGCAGTGCAGTGAGTCCAGAGAGTGCACCGGCACCACTTGGGATGCAGTGCAGTGAGTCCAGAGAGTGCACCGGCACCACTGGGGATGCAGTGCAGTGAGTCCAGAGAGTACACTGGCACCACTGGGGATGCAGTGCAGTGAGTCCAGAGAGTGCACTGGCAACACTAGGGATGCATTGCATTGAGTCCAGAGAGTGCACTGGCACCACTGGCGATGCACTGCAGTGAGTCCAGAGAGTGCACTGGCACCACTGGGGATGCAGTGCAATGAATCCAGAGAGTGCACTGGCACCACTGGGGATGCAGTGCAGTGAGTCCAGTGAGTGCACTGGCACCACTGGGGATGCAGTGCAGTGAATCCAGAGAGTGCACTGGCACCACTGGGCATGCAGTGCAGTGAGCCCAGAGAGTGCACTGGCACCACTGGGGATGCAGTGCAGTGAATCCAGAGAGTGCACTGGCACTACTGGGGATGCAGGGCAGTGAGTCCAGAGAGTGCACTGGCACCACTGGGGATGCACTGCAGTGAGTCCAGAGAGTGCACTGGCACCAGTGGGGATGCAGTGCAGTGAATCCAGAGAGTGCACTGGCACCATTGGGGATGCAGTGCAGTGAGTCCAGAGAGTGCACTGGCACCAGTGGGGATTCAAGGCAGTTAGTCCAGAGAATGCACTGGCAACACTGGGGATGCAGTGCAGTGAGTCCAGAGAGTGCACTGGCACCACTGGGGATGCACTGCAGTGAGTCCAGAGAGTGCACTGGCACCAGTGGGGATTCAATGCAGTTAGTCCAGAGAATGCACTGGCACCACTGGCGATGCACTGCATTGAGTCCAGAGAGTGCACTGGCACCACTGGGGATGCAGTGCAGTGAGTCCAGAGAGTGCACTGGCACCAGTGGGGATGCAGTGCAGTGAATCCAGAGAGTGCACTGGCACCACTGGGGATGCAGTGCAGTGAGTCCAGAGAGTGCACAGGCACCACAGGGGATGCAGTGCAGTGAGTCCAGAGAGTGCACTGGCACCACTGGGGATGCAGTGCAGTGAGTCCAGAGAGTGCACTGGCACCACTGGCGATGCACTGCAGTGAGTCCAGAGAGTGCTCTGTCACCAGTGGAGATGCAGTGCAGTGAATCCAGAGAGTGCACTGGCACCACTGGGGATGCAGTGCAGTGAGTCCAGAGAGTGCACCTGCACCAGTGGGGATTCAATGCAGTTAGTCCAGAGAATGCACTGGCACCACTGGGGATGCAGTGCAGTGAGTCCAGAGAGTGCACTGGCAACACTAGGGATGCATTGCATTGAGTCCAGAGAGTGCACTGGCACCACTGAGGATGCACTGCAGTGAGTCCAGAGAGTGCACTGGCACCACTGGGGATGCAGTGCAATGAATCCAGAGAGTGCACTGGCACCAGTGGGGATGCAGTGCAGTGAGTCCAGTGAGTGCACTGGCACCACTGGGGATGCAGTGCAGTGAATCCAGAGAGTGCACTGGCACTCCTCGGAATGCACTGCGTTGAGCCCATAGAGTGCACAGGCACCATTGGGGATGCAGTGCAGTGAGTCCAGAGAGTGCACTGGCACCACTGGGGATGCAGTGCAGTGAATCCAGAGAGTGCACTGGAACCACTGGGGATGCAGTGCAGTGAGTCCAGAGAGTGCACTGGCACCACTTGGGATTCAATGCAGTTAGTCCAGAGAATGCACTGGCAACACTGGGGATGCAGTGCAGTGAGTCCAGAGAGTGCACCGGCACCACTTGGGATGCAGTGCAGTGAGTCCAGAGAGTGCACCGGCACCACTGGGGATGCAGTGCAGTGAGTCCAGAGAGTACACTGGCACCACTGGGGATGCAGTGCAGTGAGTCCAGAGAGTGCACTGGCAACACTAGGGATGCATTGCATTGAGTCCAGAGAGTGCACTGGCACCACTGGCGATGCACTGCAGTGAGTCCAGAGAGTGCACTGGCACCACTGGGGATGCAGTGCAATGAATCCAGAGAGTGCACTGGCACCACTGGGGATGCAGTGCAGTGAGTCCAGTGAGTGCACTGGCACCACTGGGGATGCAGTGCAGTGAATCCAGAGAGTGCACTGGCACCACTGGGCATGCAGTGCAGTGAGCCCAGAGAGTGCACTGGCACCACTGGGGATGCAGTGCAGTGAATCCAGAGAGTGCACTGGCACCACTGGGGATGCACTGCAGTGAGTCCAGAGAGTGCACTGGCACCAGTGGGGATGCAGTGCAGTGAATCCAGAGAGTGCACTGGCACCATTGGGGATGCAGTGCAGTGAGTCCAGAGAGTGCACTGGCACCAGTGGGGATTCAATGCAGTTAGTCCAGAGAATGCACTGGCAACACTGGGGATGCAGTGCAGTGAGTCCAGAGAGTGCACTGGCACCACTGGGGATGCACTGCAGTGAGTCCAGAGAGTGCACTGGCACCAGTGGGGATTCAATGCAGTTAGTCCAGAGAATGCACTGGCACCACTGGCGATGCACTGCATTGAGTCCAGAGAGTGCACTGGCACCACTGGGGATGCAGTGCAGTGAGTCCAGAGAGTGCACTGGCACCAGTGGGGATGCAGTGCAGTGAATCCAGAGAGTGCACTGGCACCACTGGGGATGCAGTGCAGTGAGTCCAGAGAGTGCACAGGCACCACAGGGGATGCAGTGCAGTGAGTCCAGAGAGTGCACTGGCACCACTGGGGATGCAGTGCAGTGAGTCCAGAGAGTGCACTGGCACCACTGGCGATGCACTGCAGTGAGTCCAGAGAGTGCTCTGTCACCAGTGGGGATGCAGTGCAGTGAATCCAGAGAGTGCACTGGCACCACTGGGGATGCAGTGCAGTGAGTCCAGAGAGTGCACCTGCACCAGTGGGGATTCAATGCAGTTAGTCCAGAGAATGCACTGGCACCACTGGGGATGCAGTGCAGTGAGTCCAGAGAGTGCACTGGCAACACTAGGGATGCATTGCATTGAGTCCAGAGAGTGCACTGGCACCACTGAGGATGCACTGCAGTGAGTCCAGAGAGTGCACTGGCACCACTGGGGATGCAGTGCAATGAATCCAGAGAGTGCACTGGCACCACTGGGGATGCAGTGCAGTGAATCCAGAGAGTGCACTGGCACCACTGGGCATGCAGTGCAGTGAGCCCAGAGAGTGCACTGGCACCACTGGGGATGCAGTGCAGTGAATCCAGAGAGTGCACTGGCACCACTGGGGATGCAGGGCAGTGAGTCCATAGAGTGCACTGGCACCACTGGGGATGCACTGCAGTGAGTCCAGAGAGTGCACTGGCACCAGTGGGGATGCAGTGCAGTGAATCCAGAGAGTGCACTGGCACCACTGGGGATGCAGTGCAGTGAGTCCAGAGAGTGCACCTGCACCAGTGGGGATTCAAGGCAGTTAGTCCAGAGAATGCACTGGCAACACTGGGGATGCAGTGCAGTGAGTCCAGAGAGTGCACTGGCACCACTGGGGATGCACTGCAGTGAGTCCAGAGAGTGCACAGGCACCACAGGGGATGCAGTGCAGTGAGTCCAGAGAGTGCACTGGCACCACTGGGGATGCAGTGCAGTGAGTCCAGAGAGTGCACTGGCACCACTGGCGATGCACTGCAGTGAGTCCAGAGAGTGCACTGGCACCACTGGGGATGCACTGCACTGAGTCCAGAGAGTGCACTGGCACCACTGGGGATGCAGTGCAGTGAGTCCAGAGAGTGCACTGGCACCACAGGGAATGCAGTGCAGTGGGTCCAGAGAGTGCACTGGCAACACTGGGGATGCACTGCAGTGACTCCAGAGAGTGCACTGGCACCACTGCGGATGCACTGCAGTGAGTCCAGAGAGTGCACTGGCACCACTGGGGATGCAGTGCAGTGAGTCCATAGAGTGCACTGGCACCACAGGGGATGCACTGCAGTGAGTCCAGAGAGTGCACTGGCACCACTGGGGATGCAGTGCAGTGAGTCCAGAGAGTGCACTGGCACCACTCGGGATGCACTGCAGTGAGTCCAGAGAGTGCACTGGCACTCCTCGGAATGCACTGCGTTGAGCCCATAGAGTGCACAGGCACCATTGGGGATGCAGTGCAGTGAGTCCAGAGAGTGCACTGGCACCACTGGGGATGCAGTGCAGTGAATCCAGAGAGTGCACTGGCACCACTGGGCATGCAGTGCAGTGAGCCCAGAGAGTGCACTGGCACCACTGGGGATGCAGTGCAGTGAATCCAGAGAGTGCACTGGCACTACTGGGGATGCAGGGCAGTGAGTCCAGAGAGTGCACTGGCACCACTGGGGATGCACTGCAGTGAGTCCAGAGAGTGCACTGGCACCAGTGGGGATGCAGTGCAGTGAATCCAGAGAGTGCACTGGCACCACTGGGGATGCAGTGCAGTGAGTCCAGAGAGTGCACAGGCACCACAGGGGATGCAGTGCAGTGAGTCCAGAGAGTGCACTGGCACCACTGGGGATGCAGTGCAGTGAGTCCAGAGAGTGCACTGGCACCACTGGCGATGCACTGCAGTGAGTCCAGAGAGTGCACCTGCACCAGTGGGGATGCAGTGCAGTGAGTCCAGAGAGTGCACTGGCACCACTGGGGATGCAGTGCAGTGAGTCCAGAGAGTGCACCTGCACCAGTGGGGATTCAAGGCAGTTAGTCCAGAGAATGCACTGGCAACACTGGGGATGCAGTGCAGTGAGTCCAGAGAGTGCACTGGCACCACTGGGGATGCACTGCAGTGAGTCCAGAGAGTGCACTGGCACCAGTGGGGATTCAATGCAGTTAGTCCAGAGAATGCAGTGGCACCACTGGCAATGCACTGCATTGAGTCCAGAGAGTGCACTGGCACCAGTGGGGATGCAGTGCAGTGAGTCCAGAGAGTGCACTGGCACCAGTGGGGATGCAGTGCAGTGAATCCAGAGAGTGCACTGGCACCACAGGGAATGCAGTGCAGTGCGTCCAGAGGGTGCACAGGCACCACAGGGGATGCAGTGCAGTGAGTCCAGAGAGTGCACTGGCACCACTGGGGATGCAGTGCAGTGAGTCCAGAGAGTGCACTGGCACCACAGGGAATGCAGTGCAGTGAGTCCAGAGAGTGCACTGGCACCACTGGGGATGCACTGCAGTGACTCCAGAGAGTGCACTGGCACCACTGCGGATGCACTGCAGTGAGTCCAGAGAGTGCACTGGCACCACTGGGGATGCAGTGCAGTGAGTCCATAGAGTGCACTGGCACCACTCGGGATGCACTGCAGTGAGTCCAGAGAGTGCACTGGCACTCCTCGGAATGCACTGCATTGAGTCCATAGAGTGCACAGGCACCATTGGGGATGCACTGCAGTGAGTCCAGAGAGTGCACTGGCACCACTGGGGATGCACTGCAGTGAGTCCAGAGAGTGCACTGGCACTACTGGGGATGCACTGCAGTGAGTCCGCAGAGTGCACTGGCACCACTGGGGATGCAGTGCAGTGAGTCCAGAGAGTGCACTGGCACCACTGGGGATGCACTGCAGTGAATCCAGAGAGTGCACTGGCACCAGTGGGGATTCAAGGCAGTTAGTCCAGAGAATCCACTGGCAACACTGGGGATGCAGTGCAGTGAGTCCAGAGAGTGCACTGGCACCACTGGGGATGCACTGCAGTGAGTCCAGAGAGTGCACTGGCACCAGTGGGGATTCAATGCAGTTAGTCCAGAGAATGCACTGGCACCACTGGCGATGCACTGCATTGAGTCCAGAGAGTGCACTGGCACCACTGGGGATGCAGTGCAGTGAGTCCAGAGAGTGCACTGGCACCAGTGGGGATGCAGTGCAGTGAATCCAGAGAGTGCACTGGCACCACTGGGGATGCAGTGCAGTGAGTCCAGAGAGTGCACAGGCACCACTGGGGATGCAGTGCAGTGAGTCCAGAGAGTGCACTGGCACCACTCGGGATGCACTGCAGTGAGTCCAGAGAGTGCACTGGCACCACTGGCGATGCACTGCAGTGAGTCCAGAGAGTGCTCTGTCACCACTGGGGATGCAGCGCAGTGACTCCAGAGAGTGCACTGGCACCACTGGGGATGCAGTGCAGTGAGTCCAGAGAGTGCACTGGAACCACTGGGGATGCAGTGCAGTGAGTCCAGAGAGTGCACTGGCAACACTGGGGATGCAGTGCAGTGAGTCCAGAGAGTGCACTGGCACCACTGGGGATGCAGCGCAGTGACTCCAGAGAGTGCACTGGCACCACTTCGGATGCACTGCAGTGAGTCCAGAGAGTGCACTGGCACCACTGGGGATGCAGTGCAGTGAGTCCAGAGGGTTCACTGGCACCACTGGGGATGCAGTGCAGTGAGTCCAGAGAGTGCACTGGCACCACTGGGGATGCAGTGCAGTGAGTCCAGAGAGTGCACGGGCACCACAGGGAATGCAATGCAGTGAGTCCAGAGAGTGCACTGGCACCACTGGGGATGCACTGCAGTGACTCCAGAGAGTGCACTGGCACCAGTGGGGATGCACTGCAGTGAGTCCAGAGAGTGCACTGGCACCACTGGGGATGCAGTGCAGTGAGTCCAGAGAGTACACTGGCACCACTGGGGATGCAGTGCAGTGAGTCCAGAGAGTGCACTGGCACCATTGGGGATGCAGTGCAGTGAATCCAGAGAGTGCACTGGCAATATTAGGGATGCATTGCATTGAGTACAGAGAGTGCACTGGCACCACTGGGGATGCACTGCAGTGAGTCCAGAGAGTGCACTGGCACCACAGGGGATGCAGTGCAGTGAGTCCACAGAGTGCACTGTCACCACTCTGGATGCAGAGCAGTAACTCCAGAGAGTGCACTGGCACCACTGGGGATGCAGTGCAGTGAGTCCAGAGAGTGCACTGGCACCACTGGGGATGCATTGCAGTGAGTCCAGAGAGTGCACTGGCACCACCTGGGGTGCCGTGCAGTGAGTCCAGAGAGTGCACTGTCACCACTGGGGATGCAGTGCAGTGAGTCCAGAGAGTGCACTGGCACCACTGGGGATGCAGTGCAGTGAGTCCAGAGAGTGCACTGGCACCACTCGGGATGCAGTGCACTGAATCCAGAGAGTGCACTGGCAACATTAGGGATGCATTGCATTGAGTGCAGAGAGTGCACTGGCACCACTGGCGATGCACTGCAGTGAGTCCAGAGAGTGCACTGGCACCACTGGGGATGCACTGCAGTGAGTCCAGAGAGTGCACTGGAACCACTGGGGATGCACTGCAGTGAGTCCAGAGAGTGCACTGGAACCACTGGGGATGCACTGCAGTGAGTCCAGAGAGTGCACTGGCACCAGTGGGGATGCAGTGCAGTGAATCCAGAGAGTGCACTGGCACCATTGGGGATGCAGTGCAGTGAGTCCAGAGAGTGCACTGGCACCAGTGGGGATTCAAGGCAGTTAGTCCAGAGAATGCACTGGCAACACTGGGGATGCAGTGCAGTGAGTCCAGAGAGTGCACTGGCACCACTGGGGATGCACTGCAGTGAGTCCAGAGAGTGCACTGGCACCAGTGGGGATTCAATGCAGTTAGTCCAGAGAATGCACTGGCACCACTGGCGATGCACTGCATTGAGTCCAGAGAGTGCACTGGCACCACTGGGGATGCAGTGCAGTGAGTCCAGAGAGTGCACTGGCACCAGTGGGGATGCAGTGCAGTGAATCCAGAGAGTGCACTGGCACCACTGGGGATGCAGTGCAGTGAGTCCAGAGAGTGCACAGGCACCACAGGGGATGCAGTGCAGTGAGTCCAGAGAGTGCACTGGCACCACTGGGGATGCAGTGCAGTGAGTCCAGAGAGTGCACTGGCACCACTGGGGATGCAGTGCAGTGAGTCCAGAGAGTGCACCTGCACCAGTGGGGATTCAATGCAGTTAGTCCAGAGAATGCACTGGCACCACTGGGGATGCAGTGCAGTGAGTCCAGAGAGTGCACTGGCAACACTAGGGATGCATTGCATTGAGTCCAGAGAGTGCACTGGCACCACTGAGGATGCACTGCAGTGAGTCCAGAGAGTGCACTGGCACCACTGGGCATGCAGTGCAATGAATCCAGAGAGTGCACTGGCACCAGTGGGGATGCAGTGCAGTGAGTCCAGTGAGTGCACTGGCACCACTGGGGATGCAGTGCAGTGAATCCAGAGAGTGCACTGGCACTCCTCGGAATGCACTGCGTTGAGCCCATAGAGTGCACAGGCACCATTGGGGATGCAGTGCAGTGAGTCCAGAGAGTGCACTGGCACCACTGGGGATGCAGTGCAGTGAATCCAGAGAGTGCACTGGCACCACTGGGGATGCAGTGCAGTGAGTCCAGAGAGTGCACTGGCACCACTTGGGATTCAATGCAGTTAGTCCAGAGAATGCACTGGCAACACTGGGGATGCAGTGCAGTGAGTCCAGAGAGTGCACCGGCACCACTTGGGATGCAGTGCAGTGAGTCCAGAGAGTGCACCGGCACCACTGGGGATGCAGTGCAGTGAGTCCAGAGAGTACACTGGCACCACTGGGGATGCAGCGCAGTGAGTCCAGAGAGTGCACTGGCAACACTAGGGATGCATTGCATTGAGTCCAGAGAGTGCACTGGCACCACTGGCGATGCACTGCAGTGAGTCCAGAGAGTGCACTGGCACCACTGGGGATGCAGTGCAATGAATCCAGAGAGTGCACTGGCACCACTGGGGATGCAGTGCAGTGAGTCCAGAGAGTGCACTGGCACCACTGGGGATGCAGTGCAGTGAATCCAGAGAGTGCACTGGCACCACTGGGCATGCAGTGCAGTGAGCCCAGAGAGTGCACTGGCACCACTGGGGATGCAGTGCAGTGAATCCAGAGAGTGCACTGGCACTACTGGGGATGCAGGGCAGTGAGTCCAGAGAGTGCACTGGCACCACTGGGGATGCACTGCAGTGAGTCCAGAGAGTGCACTGGCACCACTGGGGATGCAGTGCAGTGAATCCAGAGAGTGCACTGGCACCATTGGGGATGCAGTGCAGTGAGTCCAGAGAGTGCACTGGCACCAGTGGGGATTCAAGGCAGTTAGTCCAGAGAATGCACTGGCAACACTGGGGATGCAGTGCAGTGAGTCCAGAGAGTGCACTGGCACCACTGGGGATGCACTGCAGTGAGTCCAGAGAGTGCACTGGCACCAGTGGGGATTCAATGCAGTTAGTCCAGAGAATGCACTGGCACCACTGGCGATGCACTGCATTGAGTCCAGAGAGTGCACTGGCACCACTGGGGATGCAGTGCAGTGAGTCCAGAGAGTGCACTGGCACCAGTGGGGATGCAGTGCAGTGAATCCAGAGAGTGCACTGGCACCACTGGGGATGCAGTGCAGTGAGTCCAGAGAGTGCACAGGCACCACAGGGGATGCAGTGCAGTGAGTCCAGAGAGTGCACTGGCACCACTGGGGATGCAGTGCAGTGAGTCCAGAGAGTGCACTGGCACCACTGGCGATGCACTGCAGTGAGTCCAGAGAGTGCTCTGTCACCAGTGGGGATGCAGTGCAGTGAATCCAGAGAGTGCACTGGCACCACTGGGGATGCAGTGCAGTGAGTCCAGAGAGTGCACCTGCACCAGTGGGGATTCAATGCAGTTAGTCCAGAGAATGCACTGGCACCACTGGGGATGCAGTGCAGTGAGTCCAGAGAGTGCACTGGCAACACTAGGGATGCATTGCATTGAGTCCAGAGAGTGCACTGGCACCACTGAGGATGCACTGCAGTGAGTCCAGAGAGTGCACTGGCACCACTGGGGATGCAGTGCAATGAATCCAGAGAGTGCACTGGCACCAGTGGGGATGCAGTGCAGTGAGTCCAGTGAGTGCACTGGCACCACTGGGGATGCAGTGCAGTGAATCCAGAGAGTGCACTGGCACCACTGGGCATGCAGTGCAGTGAGCCCAGAGAGTGCACTGGCACCACTGGGGATGCAGTGCAGTGAATCCAGAGAGTGCACTGGCACCACTGGGGATGCAGGGCAGTGAGTCCATAGAGTGCACTGGCACCACTGGGGATGCACTGCAGTGAGTCCAGAGAGTGCACTGGCACCAGTGGGGATGCAGTGCAGTGAATCCAGAGAGTGCACTGGCACCACTGGGGATGCAGTGCAGTGAGTCCAGAGAGTGCACCTGCACCAGTGGGGATTCAAGGCAGTTAGTCCAGAGAATGCACTGGCAACACTGGGGATGCAGTGCAGTGAGTCCAGAGAGTGCACTGGCACCACAGGGGATGCACTGCAGTGAGTCCAGAGAGTGCACTGGCACCAGTGGGGATTCAATGCAGTTAGTCCAGAGAATGCACTGGCACCACTGGCAATGCACTGCATTGAGTCCAGAGAGTGCACTGGCACCACTGGGGATGCAGTGCAGTGAGTCCAGAGAGTGCACTGGCACCAGTGGGGATGCAGTGCAGTGAATCCAGAGAGTGCACTGGCACCACTGGGAATGCAGTGCAGTGAGTCCAGAGAGTGCACAGGCACCACAGGGGATGCAGTGCAGTGAGTCCAGAGAGTGCACTGGCACCACTGGGGATGCAGTGCAGTGAGTCCAGAGAGTGCACTGGCACCACTGGCGATGCACTGCAGTGAGTCCAGAGAGTGCACTGGCACCACTGGGGATGCACTGCACTGAGTCCAGAGAGTGCACTGGCACCACTGGGGATGCAGTGCAGTGAGTCCAGAGAGTGCACTGGCACCACAGGGAATGCAGTGCAGTGGGTCCAGAGAGTGCACTGGCAACACTGGGGATGCACTGCAGTGACTCCAGAGAGTGCACTGGCACCACTGCGGATGCACTGCAGTGAGTCCAGAGAGTGCACTGGCACCACTGGGGATGCAGTGCAGTGAGTCCATAGAGTGCACTGGCACCACAGGGGATGCACTGCAGTGAGTCCAGAGAGTGCACTGGCACCACTGGGGATGCAGTGCAGTGAGTCCAGAGAGTGCACTGG
The DNA here is from genome assembly GCF_964211835.1 of Anser anser. NCBI lineage: Eukaryota > Metazoa > Chordata > Aves > Anseriformes > Anatidae > Anser > Anser anser. The sequence continues at coordinate 58,346 of NW_028153922.1, forward strand.
CACCACTGGGGATGCACTGCAGTGAGTCCAGAGAGTGCACTGGCACTCCTCGGAATGCACTGCGTTGAGCCCATAGAGTGCACAGGCACCATTGGGGATGCAGTGCAGTGAGTCCAGAGAGTGCACTGGCACCACTGGGGATGCAGTGCAGTGAATCCAGAGAGTGCACTGGAACCACTGGGGATGCAGTGCAGTGAGTCCAGAGAGTGCACTGGCACCACTTGGGATTCAATGCAGTTAGTCCAGAGAATGCACTGGCAACACTGGGGATGCAGTGCAGTGAGTCCAGAGAGTGCACCGGCACCACTGGGGATGCAGTGCAGTGAGTCCACAGAGTGCACCGGCACCACTGGGGATGCAGTGCAGTGAGTCCAGAGAGTGCACTGGCACCACTAAGGATGCAGTGCAGTGAGTCCAGAGAGTGCACTGGCAACACTAGGGATGCATTGCATTGAGTCCAGAGAGTGCACTGGCACCACTGGCGATGCAGTGCAGTGAGTCCAGAGAGTGCACTGGCACCACTGGGGATGCAGTGCAATGAATCCAGAGAGTGCACTGGCACCACTGGGGATGCAGTGCAGTGAGTCCAGTGAGTGCACTGGCACCACTGGGGATGCAGTGCAGTGAATCCAGAGAGTGCACTGGCACCACTGGGCATGCAGTGCAGTGAGCCCAGAGAGTGCACTGGCACCACTGGGGATGCAGTGCAGTGAATCCAGAGAGTGCACTGGCACTACTGGGGATGCAGGGCAGTGAGTCCAGAGAGTGCACTGGCACCACTGGGGATGCACTGCAGTGAGTCCAGAGAGTGCACTGGCACCAGTGGGGATGCAGTGCAGTGAATCCAGAGAGTGCACTGGCACCACTGGGGATGCAGTGCAGTGAGTCCAGAGAGTGCACTGGCACCAGTGGGGATTCAAGGCAGTTAGTCCAGAGAATGCACTGGCACCATGGGGATTCAATGCAGTTAGTCCAGAGAATGCACTGGCACCACTGGCGATGCACTGCATTGAGTCCAGAGAGTGCACTGGCACCACTGGGGATGCAGTGCAGTGAGTCCAGAGAGTGCACTGGCACCAGTGGGGATGCAGTGCAGTGAATCCAGAGAGTGCACTGGCACCACTGGGAATGCAGTGCAGTGAGTCCAGAGAGTGCACAGGCACCACAGGGGATGCAGTGCAGTGAGTCCAGAGAGTGCACTGGCACCACTGGCGATGCACTGCAGTGAGTCCAGAGAGTGCTCTGTCACCAGTGGGGATGCAGTGCAGTGAGTCCAGAGAGTGCACTGGCACCACTGGGGATGCAGTGCAGTGAGTCCAGAGAGTGCACCTGCACCAGTGGGGATTCAAGGCAGTTAGTCCAGAGAATGCACTGGCAACACTGGGGATGCAGTGCAGTGAGTCCAGAGAGTGCACTGGCACCACTGGGGATGCACTGCAGTGAGTCCAGAGAGTGCACTGGCACCAGTGGGGATTCAATGCAGTTAGTCCAGAGAATGCAGTGGCACCACTGGCAATGCACTGCATTGAGTCCAGAGAGTGCACTGGCACCAGTGGGGATGCAGTGCAGTGAGTCCAGAGAGTGCACTGGCACCAGTGGGGATGCAGTGCAGTGAATCCAGAGAGTGCACTGGCACCACAGGGAATGCAGTGCAGTGCGTCCAGAGAGTGCACAGGCACCACAGGGGATGCAGTGCAGTGAGTCCAGAGAGTGCACTGGCACCACTGGGGATGCAGTGCAGTGAGTCCAGAGAGTGCACTGGCACCACTGGGGATGCACTGCAGTGACTCCAGAGAGTGCACTGGCACCACTGCGGATGCACTGCAGTGAGTCCAGAGAGTGCACTGGCACCACTGGGGATGCAGTGCAGTGAGTCCATAGAGTGCACTGGCACCACAGGTGATGCACTGCAGTGAGTCCAGAGAGTGCACTGGCACCACTGGGGATGCAGTGCAGTGAGTCCAGAGAGTGCACTGGCACCACTCGGGATGCACTGCAGTGAGTCCAGAGAGTGCACTGGCACTCCTCGGAATGCACTGCGTTGAGTCCATAGAGTGCACAGGCACCATTGGGGATGCACTGCAGTGAGTCCAGAGAGTGCACTGGCACCACTGGGGATGCACTGCAGTGAGTCCAGAGAGTGCACTGGCACTACTGGGGATGCACTGCAGTGAGTCCGCAGAGTGCACTGGCACCACTGGGGATGCAGTGCAGTGAGTCCAGAGAGTGCACTGGCACCACTGGGGATGCACTGCAGTGAATCCAGAGAGTGCACTGGCACCAGTGGGGATTCAAGGCAGTTAGTCCAGAGAATCCACTGGCAACACTGGGGATGCAGTGCAGTGAGTCCAGAGAGTGCACTGGCACCACTGGGGATGCACTGCAGTGAGTCCAGAGAGTGCACTGGCACCAGTGGGGATTCAATGCAGTTAGTCCAGAGAATGCACTGGCACCACTGGCGATGCACTGCATTGAGTCCAGAGAGTGCACTGGCACCACTGGGGATGCAGTGCAGTGAGTCCAGAGAGTGCACTGGCACCAGTGGGGATGCAGTGCAGTGAATCCAGAGAGTGCACTGGCACCACTGGGGATGCAGTGCAGTGAGTCCAGAGAGTGCACAGGCACCACTGGGGATGCAGTGCAGTGAGTCCAGAGAGTGCACTGGCACCACTCGGGATGCACTGCAGTGAGTCCAGAGAGTGCACTGGCACCACTGGCGATGCACTGCAGTGAGTCCAGAGAGTGCTCTGTCACCACTGGGGATGCAGCGCAGTGACTCCAGAGAGTGCACTGGCACCACTGGGGATGCAGTGCAGTGAGTCCAGAGAGTGCACTGGAACCACTGGGGATGCAGTGCAGTGAGTCCAGAGAGTGCACTGGCAACACTGGGGATGCAGTGCAGTGAGTCCAGAGAGTGCACTGGCACCACTGGGGATGCAGCGCAGTGACTCCAGAGAGTGCACTGGCACCACTTCGGATGCACTGCAGTGAGTCCAGAGAGTGCACTGGCACCACTGGGGATGCAGTGCAGTGAGTCCAGAGGGTTCACTGGCACCACTGGGGATGCAGTGCAGTGAGTCCAGAGAGTGCACTGGCACCACTGGGGATGCAGTGCAGTGAGTCCAGAGAGTGCACGGGCACCACAGGGAATGCAATGCAGTGAGTCCAGAGAGTGCACTGGCACCACTGGGGATGCACTGCAGTGACTCCAGAGAGTGCACTGGCACCAGTGGGGATGCACTGCAGTGAGTCCAGAGAGTGCACTGGCACCACTGGGGATGCAGTGCAGTGAGTCCAGAGAGTACACTGGCACCACTGGGGATGCAGTGCAGTGAGTCCAGAGAGTGCACTGGCACCATTGGGGATGCAGTGCAGTGAATCCAGAGAGTGCACTGGCAATATTAGGGATGCATTGCATTGAGTACAGAGAGTGCACTGGCACCACTGGGGATGCACTGCAGTGAGTCCAGAGAGTGCACTGGCACCACAGGGGATGCAGTGCAGTGAGTCCACAGAGTGCACTGTCACCACTCTGGATGCAGAGCAGTAACTCCAGAGAGTGCACTGGCACCACTGGGGATGCAGTGCAGTGAGTCCAGAGAGTGCACTGGCACCACTGGGGATGCATTGCAGTGAGTCCAGAGAGTGCACTGGCACCACCTGGGGTGCCGTGCAGTGAGTCCAGAGAGTGCACTGTCACCACTGGGGATGCAGTGCAGTGAGTCCAGAGAGTGCACTGGCACCACTGGGGATGCAGTGCAGTGAGTCCAGAGAGTGCACTGGCACCACTCGGGATGCAGTGCACTGAATCCAGAGAGTGCACTGGCAACATTAGGGATGCATTGCATTGAGTGCAGAGAGTGCACTGGCACCACTGGCGATGCACTGCAGTGAGTCCAGAGAGTGCACTGGCACCACTGGGGATGCACTGCAGTGAGTCCAGAGAGTGCACTGGAACCACTGGGGATGCACTGCAGTGAGTCCAGAGAGTGCACTGGAACCACTGGGGATGCACTGCAGTGAGTCCAGAGAGTGCACTGGCACCACTGGGGATGCACTGCCGTGAGTCCAGAGAGTGCACTGGCACCACTGGGGATGCACTGCAGTGAGTCCAGAGAGTGCACTGTCACCACTCTGGATGCAGAGCAGTGAGTCCAGAGAGTGCACTGGCACCACTGGGGATGCAGTGCAGTGAGCCCATAGAGTGGACAGGCACCACTGGGGATGCAGTGCAGTGAGTCCAGAGAGTGCACTGGCACCACTGGGGATGCACTGCAGTGAGTCCAGAGACTGCACTGGCACCACTGGGGATGCACTGTAGTGAGTCCACAGAGTGCACTGTCACCACTCTGGATGCAGAGCAGTAACTCCAGAGAGTGCACTGGCACCACAGGGGATGCAGTGCAGTGAGTCCAGAGAGTGCACTGGCACCAGTGGGGATGCAGTGCAGTGAGTCCAGAGAGTGCACTGGCACCACTGGGGATGCACTGCAGTGAGTCCAGAGACTGCACTGGCACCACTCTAGATGCACTGCAGTGAGTCCAGGGAGTGCACTGGCACCACTGGGGATGCAGTGCAGTGAGTCCAGAGAGTGCACTGGCACCACTGGGGATGCACTGCAGTGAGTCCAGAGAGTGCACTGGCACCTTGGGGATGCAGGGCAGTGAGTCCAGAGAGTGCACTGGCACCACTGGGGATGCAGTGCAGTGAGTCCAGAGAGTGCACTGGCACCACTAGGGATGCACTGCAGTGAGTCCAGAGAGTGCACTGGCACCACTGGGGATGCAGTGCAGTGAGTCCAGAGAGTGCACTGGCACCACTGGGGATGCACTGCAGTGAGTCCAGAGAGTGCACTGGCACCACTGGGGATGCAGTGCAGTGAGTCCAGAGAGTGCACTTGCACCCCTGGGGATGCAGTGCAGTGAATCCAGAGAGTGCACTGGCACCTTGGGAATGCAGTGCAGTGAGTCCAGAGAGTGCACTGGCACCACTGGGGATGCAGTGCAGTGAATCCAGAGAGTGCACTGGCACCACTGGGGATGCACTGCAGTGAGTCCAGAGAGTACACTGGCACCACTGGGGATGCAGTGCAGTGAGTCCAGAGAGTGCACTGGCACCATTGGGGATGCAGTGCAGTGAGTCCAGAGAGTGCACTGGCACTCCTCGGAATGCACTGCAGTGAGTCCAGAGAGTGCACTGGCACCACTGGGGATGCAGTGCAGTGAGTCCACAGAGTGCACTGTCACCACTCTGGATGCAGAGCAGTAACTCCAGAGAGTGCACTGGCACCACTGGGGATGCAGTGCAGTGAGTCCAGAGAGTGCACTGGCACCACTGGGGATGCACTGCAGTGAGTCCAGAGAGTGCACTGGCACCACCTGGGGTGCCGTGCAGTGAGTCCAGAGAGTGCACTGTCACCACTTGGGATGCAGTGCAGTGAGTCCAGAGAGTGCACTGGCACCACTGGGGATGCAGTGCAGTGAGTCCAGAGAGTGCACTGGCACCACTCGGGATGCAGTGCAGTGAATCCAGAGAGTGCACTGGCAACATTAGCGATGCATTGCATTGAGTGCAGAGAGTGCACTGGCACCACTGGGGATGCACTGCAGTGAGTCCAGAGAGTGCACTGGCACCACTGGGGATGCACTGCAGTGAGTCCAGAGAGTGCACTGGAACCACTGGGGATGCAGTGCAGTGAGTCCAGAGAGTGCACTGGCACCACTGGGGATGCACTGCCGTGAGTCCAGAGAGTGCACTGGCACCACTGGGGATGCACTGCAGTGAGTCCAGAGAGTGCACAGGCACCACAGGGGATGCAGTGCAGTGAGTCCAGAGAGTGCACTGGCACCACTGGGGATGCACTGCAGTGAGTCCAGAGACTGCACTGGCACCACTGGGGATGCACTGTAGTGAGTCCACAGAGTGCACTGTCACCACTCTGGATGCAGAGCAGTAACTTCAGAGAGTGCACTGGCACCACTGGGGATGCAGTGCAGTGAGCCCATAGAGTGGACTGGCATCACAGGGGATGCACTGCAGTGAGTCCAGAGAGTGCACAGGCACCACTGGGGATGCAGTGCAGTGAGTCCAGAGAGTGCACTGGCACCACTGGGGATGCACTGCAGTGAGTCCAGAGACTGCACTGGCACCACTCTAGATGCACTGCAGTGAGTCCAGAGAGTGCACTGGCACCACTGGGGATGCAGTGCAGTGAGTCCAGAGAGTGCACTGGCACCACTGGGGATGCACTGCAGTGAGTCCAGAGAGTGCACTGGCACCTTGGGGATGCACTGCAGTGAGTCCAGAGAGTGCACTGGCACCACTGGGGATGCAGTGCAGTGAGTCCAGAGAGTGCACTGGCACCACTAGGGATGCACTGCAGTGAGTCCAGAGAGTGCACTGGCACCACTGGGGATGCAGTGCAGTGAGTCCAGAGAGTGCACTGGCACCACTGGGGATGCAGTGCAGTGAGTCCAGAGAGTGCACTGGCACCTTGGGAATGCAGTGCAGTGAGTCCAGAGAGTGCACTGGCAACACTAGGGATGCAGTGCAGTGAGTCCAGAGAGTGCACTGGCACTCCTCGGAATGCACTGCATTGAGTCCAGAGAGTGCACAGGCACCACTGGGGATGCAGTGCATTGAGTCCAGAGAGTACACTGGCACCTTGGGAATGCAGTGCATTGAGTCCAGAGAGTATACTGGCACCACTGGGGATGCAGTGCAGTGAGTCCAGAGAGTGCACTGGCAACACTAGGGATGCATTGCAGTGAGTCCAGAGAGTGCACTGGCACTCCTCGGAATGCACTGCAGTGAGTCCAGAGAGTGCACAGGCACCATTGGGGATGCAGTGCAGTGAGTCCAGAGAGTGCACTGGCACCTTGGGAATGCAGTGCATTGAGTCCAGAGAGTGCACAGGCACCACTGGGGATGCAGTGCATTGAGTCCAGAGAGTACACTGGCACCACTGGGGATGCACTGCAGTGAGTCCAGAGAGTGCACTGGCACCACTGGGGATGCACTGCAGTGAGTCCAGAAAGTGCACTGGCACCAGTGGGGATGCAGTGCATTGACTCCAGAGAGTGCACTGGCACCACTGGGGATGCAGTGCAGTGAGTCCAGAGAGTGCACTGGCACCTTGGGAATGCAGTGCATTGAGTCCAGAGAGTGCACAGGCACCACTGGGGATGCAGTGCATTGAGTCCAGAGAGTACACTGGCACCACTGGGGATGCACTGCAGTGAGTCCAGAGAGTGCACTGTCACCACTGGGGATGCAGTGCAGTGAGTCCAGAGAGTGCACTGCCGCCACAGGGGATGCACTGCAGTGACTCCAGAGAGTGCACTGGCACCACTGGGATGCAGTGCAGTGAGTCCAGAGAGTGCACTGGCACCTTGGGGATGCAGTGCAGTGAGTCCAGAGAGTGCACTGGCACCACTGGGGATGCAGTGCAGTGAGTCCAGAGAGTGCACTGGCACCACTGGGGATGCAGTGCAGTGAATCCAGAGAGTGCACTGGCAACACTGGGGATGCAGTGCAGTGAGTCCAGAGAGTGCACTGGCACCACTGGGGATGCAGTGCAGTGAGTCCAGAGAGTGCACTGGCACCACTGGGGATGCAGTGCAGTGAGTCCAGAGAGTGCACTGGCAACACTAGGGATGCATTGCATTGAGTCCAGAGAGTGCACTGGCACCACTGAGGATGCACTGCAGTGAGTCCAGAGAGTGCACTGGCACCACTGGGGATGCAGTGCAATGAATCCAGAGAGTGCACTGGCACCACTGGGGATGCAGTGCAGTGAGTCCAGTGAGTGCACTGGCACCACTGGGGATGCAGTGCAGTGAATCCAGAGAGTGCACTGGCACCACTGGGCATGCAGTGCAGTGAGCCCAGAGAGTGCACTGGCACCACTGGGGATGCAGTGCAGTGAGCCCAGAGAGTGCACTGGCACCACTGGGGATGCAGGGCAGTGAGTCCAGAGAGTGCACTGGCACCACTGGGGATGCACTGCAGTGAGTCCAGAGAGTGCACTGGCACCAGTGGGGATGCAGTGCAGTGAATCCAGAGAGTGCACTGGCACCACTGGGGATGCAGTGCAGTGAGTCCAGAGAGTGCACCTGCACCAGTGGGGATTCAAGGCAGTTAGTCCAGAGAATGCACTGGCAACACTGGGGATGCAGTGCAGTGAGTCCAGAGAGTGCACTGGCACCACTGGGGATGCAATGCAGTGAGTCCAGAGAGTGCACTGGCACCAGTGGGGATTCAATGCAGTTAGTCCAGAGAATGCACTGGCACCACTGGCAATGCACTGCATTGAGTCCAGAGAGTGCACTGGCACCACTGGGGATGCAGTGCAGTGAGTCCAGAGAGTGCACTGGCACCAGTGGGGATGCAATGCAGTGAATCCAGAGAGTGCACTGGCACCACTGGGAATGCAGTGCAGTGAGTCCAGAGAGTGCACAGGCACCACAGGGGATGCAGTGCAGTGAGTCCAGAGAGTGCACTGGCACCACTGGGGATGCACTGCAGTGAGTCCAGAGAGTGCACTGGCACCACTGGGGATGCACTGCACTGAGTCCAGAGAGTGCACTGGCACCACTGGGGATGCAGTGCAGTGAGTCCAGAGAGTGCACTGGCACCACAGGGAATGCAGTGCAGTGAGTCCAGAGAGTGCACTGGCAACACTGGGGATGCACTGCAGTGACTCCAGAGAGTGCACTGGCACTACTGGGGATGCAGGGCAGTGAGTCCAGAGAGTGCACTGGCACCACTGGGGATGCACTGCAGTGAGTCCAGAGAGTGCACTGGCACCAGTGGGGATGCAGTGCAGTGAATCCAGAGAGTGCACTGGCACCACTGGGGATGCAGTGCAGTGAGTCCAGAGAGTGCACTGGCACTCCTCGGAATGCACTGTGTTGAGCCCATAGAGTGCACAGGCACCATTGGGGATGCAGTGCAGTGAGTCCAGAGAGTGCACTGGCACCACTGGGGATGCAGTGCAGTGAATCCAGAGAGTGCACTGGAACCACTGGGGATGCAGTGCAGTGAGTCCAGAGAGTGCACTGGCACCACTTGGGATTCAATGCAGTTAGTCCAGAGAATGCACTGGCAACACTGGGGATGCAGTGCAGTGAGTCCAGAGAGTACACTGGCACCACTGGGGATGCACTGCAGTGAGTCCAGAGAGTGCACTGTCACCACTGGGGATGCAGTGCAGTGAGTCCAGAGAGTGCACTGCCGCCACAGGGGATGCACTGCAGTGACTCCAGAGAGTGCACTGGAACCACTGGGATGCAGTGCAGTGAGTCCAGAGAGTGCACTGGCACCTTGGGGATGCAGTGCAGTGAGTCCAGAGAGTGCACTGGCACCACTGGGGATGCAGTGCAGTGAGTCCAGAGAGTGCACTGGCACCACTGGGGATGCAGTGCAGTGAATCCAGAGAGTGCACTGGCAACACTGGGGATGCAGTGCAGTGAGTCCAGAGAGTGCACTGGCACCACTGGGGATGCAGTGCAGTGAGTCCAGAGAGTGCACTGGCACCACTGGGGATGCAGTGCAGTGAGTCCAGAGAGTGCACTGGCAACACTAGGGATGCATTGCATTGAGTCCAGAGAGTGCACTGGCACCACTGAGGATGCACTGCAGTGAGTCCAGAGAGTGCACTGGCACCACTGGGGATGCAGTGCAATGAATCCAGAGAGTGCACTGGCACCACTGGGGATGCAGTGCAGTGAGTCCAGTGAGTGCACTGGCACCACTGGGGATGCAGTGCAGTGAATCCAGAGAGTGCACTGGCACCACTGGGCATGCAGTGCAGTGAGCCCAGAGAGTGCACTGGCACCACTGGGGATGCAGTGCAGTGAATCCAGAGAGTGCACTGGCACCACTGGGGATGCAGGGCAGTGAGTCCAGAGAGTGCACTGGCACCACTGGGGATGCACTGCAGTGAGTCCAGAGAGTGCACTGGCACCAGTGGGGATGCAGTGCAGTGAATCCAGAGAGTGCACTGGCACCACTGGGGATGCAGTGCAGTGAGTCCAGAGAGTGCACCTGCACCAGTGGGGATTCAAGGCAGTTAGTCCAGAGAATGCACTGGCAACACTGGGGATGCAGTGCAGTGAGTCCAGAGAGTGCACTGGCACCACTGGGGATGCAATGCAGTGAGTCCAGAGAGTGCACTGGCACCAGTGGGGATTCAATGCAGTTAGTCCAGAGAATGCACTGGCACCACTGGCAATGCACTGCATTGAGTCCAGAGAGTGCACTGGCACCACTGGGGATGCAATGCAGTGAATCCAGAGAGTGCACTGGCACCACTGGGAATGCAGTGCAGTGAGTCCAGAGAGTGCACAGGCACCACAGGGGATGCAGTGCAGTGAGTCCAGAGAGTGCACTGGCACCACTGGGGATGCACTGCAGTGAGTCCAGAGAGTGCACTGGCACCACTGGGGATGCACTGCACTGAGTCCAGAGAGTGCACTGGCACCACTGGGGATGCAGTGCAGTGAGTCCAGAGAGTGCACTGGCACCACAGGGAATGCAGTGCAGTGAGTCCAGAGAGTGCACTGGCAACACTGGGGATGCACTGCAGTGACTCCAGAGAGTGCACTGGCACTACTGGGGATGCAGGGCAGTGAGTCCAGAGAGTGCACTGGCACCACTGGGGATGCACTGCAGTGAGTCCAGAGAGTGCACTGGCACCAGTGGGGATGCAGTGCAGTGAATCCAGAGAGTGCACTGGCACCACTGGGGATGCAGTGCAGTGAGTCCAGAGAGTGCACTGGCACCACTCGGGATGCACTGCAGTGAGTCCAGAGAGTGCACTGGCACTCCTCGGAATGCACTGTGTTGAGCCCATAGAGTGCACAGGCACCATTGGGGATGCAGTGCAGTGAGTCCAGAGAGTGCACTGGCACCACTGGGGATGCAGTGCAGTGAATCCAGAGAGTGCACTGGAACCACTGGGGATGCAGTGCAGTGAGTCCAGAGAGTGCACTGGCACCACTTGGGATTCAATGCAGTTAGTCCAGAGAATGCACTGGCAACACTGGGGATGCAGTGCAGTGAGTCCAGAGAGTGCACCGGCACCACTGGGGATGCAGTGCAGTGAGTCCACAGAGTGCACCGGCACCACTGGGGATGCAGTGCAGTGAGTCCAGAGAGTGCACTGGCACCACTGGGGATGCAGTGCAGTGAGTCCAGAGAGTGCACTGGCAACACTAGGGATGCATTGCATTGAGTCCAGAGAGTGCACTGGCACCACTGGCGATGCACTGCATTGAGTCCAGAGAGTGCACTGGCACCACTGGGGATGCAGTGCAATGAATCCAGAGAGTGCACTGGCACCACTGGGGATGCAGTGCAGTGAGTCCAGTGAGTGCACTGGCACCACTGGGGATGCACTGCAGTGAGTCCAGAGAGTGCACTGGCACTACTGGGGATGCAGGGCAGTGAGTCCAGAGAGTGCACTGGCACCACTGGGGATGCACTGCAGTGAGTCCAGAGAGTGCACTGGCACCAGTGGGGATGCAGTGCAGTGAATCCAGAGAGTGCACTGGCACCACTGGGGATGCAGTGCAGTGAGTCCAGAGAGTGCACTGGCACCAGTGGGGATTCAAGGCAGTTAGTCCAGAGAATGCACTGGCAACACTGGGGATGCAGTGCAGTGAGTCCAGAGAGTGCACTGGCACCACTGGGGATGCACTGCAGTGAGTCCAGAGAGTGCACTGGCACCAGTGGGGATTCAATGCAGTTAGTCCAGAGAATGCACTGGCACCACTGGCGATGCACTGCATTGAGTCCAGAGAGTGCACTGGCACCACTGGGGATGCAGTGCAGTGAGTCCAGAGAGTGCACTGTCACCAGTGGGGATGCAGTGCAGTGAATCCAGAGAGTGCACTGGCACCACTGGGAATGCAGTGCAGTGAGTCCAGAGAGTGCACAGGCACCACAGGGGATGCAGTGCAGTGAGTCCAGAGAGTGCACTGGCACCACTGGGGATGCAGGGCAGTGAGTCCAGAGAGTGCACTGGCACCACTGCGGATGCAGCGCAGTGACTCCAGAGAGTGCACTGGCACCACTGGGGATGCACTGCAGTGAGTCCAGAGAGTGCACTGGCACTACTGGGGATGCACTGCAGTGAGTCCGCAGAGTGCACTGGCACCACTGGGGATGCAGTGCAGTGAGTCCAGAGAGTGCACTGGCACCAGTGGGGATGCACTGCAGTGAATCCAGAGAGTGCACTGGCACCAGTGGGGATTCAAGGCAGTTAGTCCAGGGAATGCACTGGCAACACTGGGGATGCAGTGCAGTGAGTCCAGAGAGTGCACTGGCACCACTGGGGATGCACTGCAGTGAGTCCAGAGAGTGCACTGGCACCAGTGGGGATTCAATGCAGTTAGTCCAGAGAATGCACTGGCACCACTGGCGATGCACTGCATTGAGTCCAGAGAGTGCACTGGCACCACTGGGGATGCAGTGCAGTGAGTCCAGAGAGTGCACTGGCACCAGTGGGGATGCAGTGCAGTGAATCCAGAGAGTGCACTGGCACCACTGGGAATGCAGTGCAGTGAGTCCAGAGAGTGCACAGGCACCACTGGGGATGCAGTGCAGTGAGTCCAGAGAGTGCACTGGCACCACTCGGGATGCACTGCAGTGAGTCCAGAGAGTGCACTGGCACCACTGGCGATGCACTGCAGTGAGTCCAGAGAGTGCTCTGTCACCACTGCGGATGCAGTGCAGTGAATCCAGAGAGTGCACTGGCACCACTGAGGATGCAGTGCAGTGAGTCCAGAGAGTGCACTGGCACCACTGGGGATGCAGTGCAGTGAGTCCAGCGAGTGCACTGGCAACACTGGGGATGCACTGCAGTGAGTCCAGAGAGTGCACTGGCACCACTGGGGATGCAGCGCAGTCACTCCAGAGAGTGCACTGGCACCACTTCGGATGCACTGCAGTGAATCCAGAGAGTGCACTGGCACCACTGTGGATGCAGTGCAGTGAGTCGAGAGAGTGCACTGGCACCGCTGGGGATGCAGTGCAGTGAGTCCAGAGAGTGCACTGGCACCACTGGGGATGCAGTGCAGTGAGTCCAGAGAGTGCACGGGCACCACAGGGAATGCAGTGCAGTGAGTCCAGAGAGTTCACTGGCACCACTGGGGATGCACTGCAGTGACTCCAGAGAGTGCACTGGCACCACTGCGGATGCACTGCAGTGAGTCCAGAGAGTGCACTGGCACCACTGGGGATGCACTGCAGTGAGTCCAGAGAGTGCACTGGCACCTCTGGGGATGCACTGCAGTGAGTCCAGAGAGTGCACTGGCACCACTGGGGATGCAGTGCAGTGAGTCCACAGAGTGCACTGGCACCACAGGGGATGCACTGCAGTGAGTCCAGAGAGTGCACTGGCACCACTGGGGATGCAGTGCAGTGAGTCCAGAGAGTGCACTGGCACCACTCGGGATGCACTGCAGTGAGTCCAGAGAGTGCACTGGCACTCCTCGGAATGCACTGCATTGAGTCCATAGAGTGCACAGGCACCATTGGGGATGCAGTGCAGTGAGTTCAGAGAGTGCACTGGCACCATTGGGGATGCAGTGCAGTGAGTCCAGAGAGTGCACTGGCACCACTGGGGATGCAGTGCAGTGAGTCCAGAGAGTGCACTGGCACCAGTGGGGATGCAGTGCAGTGAATCCAGAGAGTGCACTGGCACCACTGGGGATGCAGTGCAGTGAGTCCAGAGAGTGCACTGGCACCAGTGGGGATGCAGTGCAGTGAGTCCAGAGAGTGCACTGGCACCACTGGGGATGCAGTGCAGTGAGTCCAGAGAGTGCACTGGCACCAGTGGGGATGCAGTGCAGTGAATCCAGAGAGTGCACTGGCACCACTGGGGATGCAGTGCAGTGAGTCCAGAGAGTGCACTGGCACCAGTGGGGATTCAAGGCAGTTAGTCCAGAGAATGCACTGGCAACACTGGGGATGCAGTGCAGTGAGTCCAGAGAGTGCACTGGCACCACTGGGGATGCACTGCAGTGAGTCCAGAGAGTGCACTGGCACCAGTGGGGATTCAATGCAGTTAGTCCAGAGAATGCACTGGCACCACTGGCGATGCACTGCATTGAGTCCAGAGAGTGCACTGGCACCACTGGGGATGCAGTGCAGTGAGTCCAGAGAGTGCACTGTCACCAGTGGGGATGCAGTGCAGTGAATCCAGAGAGTGCACTGGCACCACTGGGAATGCAGTGCAGTGAGTCCAGAGAGTGCACAGGCACCACAGGGGATGCAGTGCAGTGAGTCCAGAGAGTGCACTGGCACCACTGGGGATGCAGGGCAGTGAGTCCAGAGAGTGCACTGGCACCACTGCGGATGCAGCGCAGTGACTCCAGAGAGTGCACTGGCACCACAGGGGATGCACTGCAGTGAGTCCAGAGAGTGCACTGGCACCACTGGGGATGCAGTGCAGTGAGTCCAGAGAGTGCACTGGCACCACTGGGGATGCACTGCAGTGAGTCCAGAGAGTGCACTGGCACTCCTCGGAATGCACTGCATTGAGTCCATAGAGTGCACAGGCACCATTGGGGATGCAGTGCAGTGAATCCAGAGAGTGCACTGGCACCACTGGGGATGCAGTGCAGTGAGTCCAGAGAGTGCACTGGCACCAGTGGGGATGCAGTGCAGTGAGTCCAGAGAGTGCACTGGCACCACTGGGGATGCACTGCAGTGAGTCCAGAGAGTGCACTGGCACCAGTGGGGATGCAGTGCAGTGAATCCAGAGAGTGCACTGGCACCACTGGGGATGCAGTGCAGTGAGTCCAGAGAGTGCACTGGCACCAGTGGGGATTCAAGGCAGTTAGTCCAGAGAATGCACTGGCAACACTGGGGATGCAGTGCAGTGAGTCCAGAGAGTGCACTGGCACCACTGGGGATGCACTGCAGTGAGTCCAGAGAGTGCACTGGCACCAGTGGGGATTCAATGCAGTTAGTCCAGAGAATGCACTGGCACCACTGGCGATGCACTGCATTGAGTCCAGAGAGTGCACTGGCACCACTGGGGATGCAGTGCAGTGAGTCCAGAGAGTGCACTGGCACCACTGGGGATGCACTGCAGTGACTCCAGAGACTGCACTGGCACCAATGGGGATGCACTGCAGTGAGTCCAGAGAGTGCACAGGCACCACAGGGGATGCACTGCAGTGAGTCCAGAGAGTGCACTGGCACCACTGGGGATGCAGTGCAGTGAGTCCACAGAGTGCACTGGCACCACAGGGGATGCACTGCAGTGAGTCCAGAGAGTGCACTGGCACCACTGGGGATGCAGTGCAGTGAGTCCAGAGAGTGCACTGGCACCACTCGGGATGCACTGCAGTGAGTCCAGAGAGTGCACTGGCACTCCTCGGAATGCACTGCATTGAGTCCATAGAGTGCACAGGCACCATTGGGGATGCAGTGCAGTGAGTTCAGAGAGTGCACTGGCACCATTGGGGATGCAGTGCAGTGAGTCCAGAGAGTGCACTGGCACCACTGGGGATGCAGTGCAGTGAGTCCAGAGAGTGCACTGGCACCAGTGGGGATGCAGTGCAGTGAATCCAGAGAGTGCACTGGCACCACTGGGGATGCAGTGCAGTGAGTCCAGAGAGTGCACTGGCACCAGTGGGGATGCAGTGCAGTGAGTCCAGAGAGTGCACTGGCACCACTGGGGATGCAGTGCAGTGAGTCCAGAGAGTGCACTGGCACCAGTGGGGATTCAATGCAGTTAGTCCAGAGAATGCACTGGCAACACTGGGGATGCAGTGCAGTGAGTCCAGAGAGTGCACTGGCACCACTGGGGATGCAGGGCAGTGAGTCCAGAGAGTGCACTGGCACCAGTGGGGATTCAATGCAGTTAGTCCAGAGAATGCACTGGCACCACTGGCGATGCACTGCATTGAGTCCAGAGAGTGCACTGGCACCACTGGGGATGCAGTGCAGTGAGTCCAGAGAGTGCACTGGCACCAGTGGGGATGCAGTGCAGTGAATCCAGAGAGTGCACTGGCACCACTGGGAATGCAGTGCAGTGAGTCCAGAGAGTGCACAGGCACCACAGGGGATGCAGTGCAGTGAGTCCAGAGAGTGCACTGGCACCACTGGGGATGCAGGGCAGTGAGTCCAGAGAGTGCACTGGCACCACTGCGGATGCAGCGCAGTGACTCCAGAGAGTGCACTGGCACCACAGGGGATGCACTGCAGTGAGTCCAGAGAGTGCACTGGCACCACTGGGGATGCAGTGCAGTGAGTCCAGAGAGTGCACTGGCACCACTGGGGATGCACTGCAGTGAGTCCAGAGAGTGCACTGGCACTCCTCGGAATGCACTGCATTGAGTCCATAGAGTGCACAGGCACCATTGGGGATGCAGTGCAGTGAATCCAGAGAGTGCACTGGCACCACTGGGGATGCAGTGCAGTGAGTCCAGAGAGTGCACTGGCACCAGTGGGGATGCAGTGCAGTGAGTCCAGAGAGTGCACTGGCACCACTGGGGATGCACTGCAGTGAGTCCAGAGAGTGCACTGGCACCAGTGGGGATGCAGTGCAGTGAATCCAGAGAGTGCACTGGCACCACTGGGGATGCAGTGCAGTGAGTCCAGAGAGTGCACTGGCACCAGTGGGGATTCAAGGCAGTTAGTCCAGAGAATGCACTGGCAACACTGGGGATGCAGTGCAGTGAGTCCAGAGAGTGCACTGGCACCACTGGGGATGCACTGCAGTGAGTCCAGAGAGTGCACTGGCACCAGTGGGGATTCAATGCAGTTAGTCCAGAGAATGCACTGGCACCACTGGCGATGCACTGCATTGAGTCCAGAGAGTGCACTGGCACCACTGGGGATGCAGTGCAGTGAGTCCAGAGAGTGCACTGTCACCAGTGGGGATGCAGTGCAGTGAATCCAGAGAGTGCACTGGCACCACTGGGAATGCAGTGCAGTGAGTCCAGAGAGTGCACTGGCACCACAGGGGATGCAGTGCAGTGAGTCCAGAGAGTGCACTGGCACCACTGGGGATGCAGGGCAGTGAGTCCAGAGAGTGCACTGGCACCACTGCGGATGCAGCGCAGTGACTCCAGAGAGTGCACTGGCACCACTGGGGATGCACTGCAGTGAGTCCAGAGAGTGCACTGGCACTACTGGGGATGCACTGCAGTGAGTCCGCAGAGTGCACTGGCACCACTGGGGATGCAGTGCAGTGAGTCCAGAGAGTGCACTGGCACCAGTGGGGATGCACTGCAGTGAATCCAGAGAGTGCACTGGCACCAGTGGGGATTCAAGGCAGTTAGTCCAGAGAATGCACTGGCAACACTGGGGATGCAGTGCAGTGAGTCCAGAGAGTGCAATGGCACCACTGGGGATGCACTGCAGTGAGTCCAGAGAGTGCACTGGCACCAGTGGGGATTCAATGCAGTTAGTCCAGAGAATGCACTGGCACCACTGGCGATGCACTGCATTGAGTCCAGAGAGTGCACTGGCACCACTGGGGATGCAGTGCAGTGAGTCCAGAGAGTGCACTGGCACCAGTGGGGATGCAGTGCAGTGAATCCAGAGAGTGCACTGGCACCACTGGGAATGCAGTGCAGTGAGTCCAGAGAGTGCACAGGCACCACTGGGGATGCAGTGCAGTGAGTCCAGAGAGTGCACTGGCACCACTGGGAATGCAGTGCAGTGAGTCCAGAGAGTGCACTGGCACCAGTGGGGATGCAGTGCAGTGAGTCCAGAGAGTGCACTGGCACCACTGGGGATGCACTGCAGTGAGTCCAGAGAGTGCACTGGCACCAGTGGGGATGCAGTGCAGTGAATCCAGAGAGTGCACTGGCACCACTGGGGATGCAGTGCAGTGAGTCCAGAGAGTGCACTGGCACCAGTGGGGATTCAAGGCAGTTAGTCCAGAGAATGCACTGGCAACACTGGGGATGCAGTGCAGTGAGTCCAGAGAGTGCACTGGCACCACTGGGGATGCACTGCAGTGAGTCCAGAGAGTGCACTGGCACCAGTGGGGATTCAATGCAGTTAGTCCAGAGAATGCACTGGCACCACTGGCGATGCACTGCATTGAGTCCAGAGAGTGCACTGGCACCACTGGGGATGCAGTGCAGTGAGTCCAGAGAGTGCACTGTCACCAGTGGGGATGCAGTGCAGTGAATCCAGAGAGTGCACTGGCACCACTGGGAATGCAGTGCAGTGAGTCCAGAGAGTGCACAGGCACCACAGGGGATGCAGTGCAGTGAGTCCAGAGAGTGCACTGGCACCACTGGGGATGCAGGGCAGTGAGTCCAGAGAGTGCACTGGCACCACTGCGGATGCAGCGCAGTGACTCCAGAGAGTGCACTGGCACCACAGGGGATGCACTGCAGTGAGTCCAGAGAGTGCACTGGCACCACTGGGGATGCAGTGCAGTGAGTCCAGAGAGTGCACTGGCACCACTGGGGATGCACTGCAGTGAGTCCAGAGAGTGCACTGGCACTCCTCGGAATGCACTGCATTGAGTCCATAGAGTGCACAGGCACCATTGGGGATGCAGTGCAGTGAATCCAGAGAGTGCACTGGCACCACTCGGGATGCAGTGCAGTGAGTCCAGAGAGTGCACTGGCACCAGTGGGGATGCAGTGCAGTGAGTCCAGAGAGTGCACTGGCACCACTGGGGATGCACTGCAGTGAGTCCAGAGAGTGCACTGGCACCAGTGGGGATGCAGTGCAGTGAATCCAGAGAGTGCACTGGCACCACTGGGGATGCAGTGCAGTGAGTCCAGAGAGTGCACTGGCACCAGTGGGGATTCAAGGCAGTTAGTCCAGAGAATGCACTGGCAACACTGGGGATGCAGTGCAGTGAGTCCAGAGAGTGCACTGGCACCACTGGGGATGCACTGCAGTGAGTCCAGAGAGTGCACTGGCACCAGTGGGGATTCAATGCAGTTAGTCCAGAGAATGCACTGGCACCACTGGCGATGCACTGCATTGAGTCCAGAGAGTGCACTGGCACCACTGGGGATGCAGTGCAGTGAGTCCAGAGAGTGCACTGTCACCAGTGGGGATGCAGTGCAGTGAATCCAGAGAGTGCACTGGCACCACTGGGAATGCAGTGCAGTGAGTCCAGAGAGTGCACTGGCACCACAGGGGATGCAGTGCAGTGAGTCCAGAGAGTGCACTGGCACCACTGGGGATGCAGGGCAGTGAGTCCAGAGAGTGCACTGGCACCACTGCGGATGCAGCGCAGTGACTCCAGAGAGTGCACTGGCACCACTGGGGATGCACTGCAGTGAGTCCAGAGAGTGCACTGGCACTACTGGGGATGCACTGCAGTGAGTCCGCAGAGTGCACTGGCACCACTGGGGATGCAGTGCAGTGAGTCCAGAGAGTGCACTGGCACCAGTGGGGATGCACTGCAGTGAATCCAGAGAGTGCACTGGCACCAGTGGGGATTCAAGGCAGTTAGTCCAGAGAATGCACTGGCAACACTGGGGATGCAGTGCAGTGAGTCCAGAGAGTGCAATGGCACCACTGGGGATGCACTGCAGTGAGTCCAGAGAGTGCACTGGCACCAGTGGGGATTCAATGCAGTTAGTCCAGAGAATGCACTGGCACCACTGGCGATGCACTGCATTGAGTCCAGAGAGTGCACTGGCACCACTGGGGATGCAGTGCAGTGAGTCCAGAGAGTGCACTGGCACCAGTGGGGATGCAGTGCAGTGAATCCAGAGAGTGCACTGGCACCACTGGGAATGCAGTGCAGTGAGTCCAGAGAGTGCACAGGCACCACTGGGGATGCAGTGCAGTGAGTCCAGAGAGTGCACTGGCACCACTCGGGATGCACTGCAGTGAGTCCAGAGAGTGCACTGGCACCACTGGCGATGCACTGCAGTGAGTCCAGAGAGTGCTCTGTCACCACTGCGGATGCAGTGCAGTGAATCCAGAGAGTGCACTGGCACCACTGAGGATGCACTGCAGTGAGTCCAGAGAGTGCACTGGCACCACTGGGGATGCAGTGCAGTGAGTCCAGCGAGTGCACTGGCAACACTGGGGATGCACTGCAGTGAGTCCAGAGAGTGCACTGGCACCACTGGGGATGCAGCGCAGTGACTCCAGAGAGTGCACTGGCACCACTTCGGATGCACTGCAGTGAATCCAGAGAGTGCACTGGCACCACTGGGGATGCAGTGCAGTGAGTCCAGAGGGTTCACTGGCACCACTGGGGATGCAGTGCAGTGAGTCCAGAGAGTGCACTGGCACCACTGGGGATGCAGTGCAGTGAGTCCAGAGAGTGCACGGGCACCACAGGGAATGCAGTGCAGTGAGTCCAGAGAGTTCACTGGCACCACTGGGGATGCACTGCAGTGACTCCAGAGAGTGCACTGGCACCACTGCGGATGCACTGCAGTGAGTCCAGAGAGTGCACTGGCACCACTGGGGATGCACTGCAGTGAGTCCAGAGAGTGCACTGGCACCTCTGGGGATGCACTGCAGTGAGTCCAGAGAGTGCACTGGCACCACTGGGGATGCAGTGCAGTGAGTCCACAGAGTGCACTGGCACCACAGGGGATGCACTGCAGTGAGTCCAGAGAGTGCACTGGCACCACTGGGGATGCAGTGCAGTGAGTCCAGAGAGTGCACTGGCACCACTCGGGATGCACTGCAGTGAGTCCAGAGAGTGCACTGGCACTCCTCGGAATGCACTGCATTGAGTCCATAGAGTGCACAGGCACCATTGGGGATGCAGTGCAGTGAGTCCAGAGAGTGCACTGGCACCATTGGGGATGCAGTGCAGTGAGTCCAGAGAGTGCACTGGCACCACTAGGGATGCAGTGCAGTGAGTCCAGAGAGTGCACTGGCACCACTGGGGATGCAGGGCAGTGAATCCAGAGAGTGCACTGGCACCACTGGGGATGCAGTGCAGTGAGTCCAGAGAGTGCACTGGCACCACTTGGGATTCAATGCAGTTAGTCCAGAGAATGCACTGGCACCACTGGGGATGCAGTGCAGTGAGTCCAGAGAGTTCACTTGCACCACTGGGGATGCAGTGCAGTGAATCTAGAGAGTGCACTGGCACCACTGGGGATGCAGTGCAGTGAGTCCAGAGAGTGCACTGGCAACACTAGGGATGCATTGCATTGAGTCCAGAGAGTGCACTGGCACCACTGGCGATGCACTGCAGTGAGTCCAGAGAGTGCACTGGCACCACTGGGGATGCAGTGCAATGAATCCAGAGAGTGCACTGGCACCACTGGGGATGCAGTGCAGTGAGTCCAGTGAGTGCTCTGTCACCACTGGGGATGCAGTGCAGTGAATCCAGAGAGTGCACTGGCACCACTGGCGATGCACTGCAGTGAGTCCAGAGAGTGCTCTGTCACCAGTGGGGATGCAGTGCAGTGAATCCAGAGAGTGCACTGGCACCACTGGGGATGCAGTGCAGTGAGTCCAGAGAGTGCACCTGCACCAGTGGGGATTCAATGCAGTTAGTCCAGAGAATGCACTGGCACCACTGGCAATGCACTGCATTGAGTCCAGAGAGTGCACTGGCACCACTGGGGATGCAGTGCAGTGAGTCCAGAGAGTGCACTGGCACCAGTGGGGATGCAGTGCAGTGAATCCAGAGAGTGCACTGGCACCACAGGGAATGCAGTGCAGTGAGTCCAGAGAGTGCACAGGCACCACAGGGGATGCAGTGCAGTGAGTCCAGAGAGTGCACTGGCACCACTGGGGATGCACTGCACTGAGTCCAGAGAGTGCACTGGCACCACTGGGGATGCAGTGCAGTGAGTCCAGAGAGTGCACTGGCACCACAGGGAATGCAGTGCAGTGAGTCCAGAGAGTGCACTGGCACCACTGGGGATGCACTGCAGTGACTCCAGAGAGTGCACTGGCACCACTGCGGATGCACTGCAGTGAGTCCAGAGAGTGCACTGGCACCACTGGGGATGCAGTGCAGTGAGTCCATAGAGTGCACTGGCACCACAGGGGATGCACTGCAGTGAGTCCAGAGAGTGCACTGGCACCACTGGGGATGCAGTGCAGTGAGTCCAGAGAGTGCACTGGCACCACTCGGGATGCACTGCAGTGAGTCCAGAGAGTGCACTGGCACTCCTCGGAATGCACTGCGTTGAGTCCATAGAGTGCACAGGCACCATTGGGGATGCAGTGCAGTGAGTCCAGAGAGTGCACTGGCACCACTGGGGATGCAGTGCAGTGAATCCAGATAGTGCACTGGAACCACTGGGGATGCAGTGCAGTGAGTCCAGAGAGTGCACTGGCACCACTTGGGATTCAATGCAGTTAGTCCAGAGAATGCACTGGCAACACTGGGGATGCAGTGCAGTGAGCCCAGAGAGTGCACCGGCACCACTGGGGATGCAGTGCAGTGAGTCCAGAGAGTGCACCGGCACCACTGGGGATGCAGTGCAGTGAGTCCAGAGAGTGCACTGGCACCACTGGGGATGCAGTGCAGTGAGTCCAGAGAGTGCACTGGCAACACTAGGGATGCATTGCATTGAGTCCAGAGAGTGCACTGGCACCACTGGCGATGCACTGCAGTGAGTCCAGAGAGTGCACTGGCACCACTGGGGATGCAGTGCAGTGAATCCAGAGAGTGCACTGGCACCACTGGGCATGCAGTGCAGTGAGCCCAGAGAGTGCACTGGCACCACTGGGGATGCAGGGCAGTGAGTCCAGAGAGTGCACTGGCACCACTGGGGATGCACTGCAGTGAGTCCAGAGAGTGCACTGGCACCAGTGGGGATGCAGTGCAGTGAATCCAGAGAGTGCACTGGCACCACTGGGGATGCAGTGCAGTTAGTCCAGAGAGTGCACTGGCACCAGTGGGGATTCAAGGCAGTTAGTCCAGAGAATGCACTGGCAACACTGGGGATGCAGTGCAGTGAGTCCAGAGAGTGCACTGGCACCACTGGGGATGCACTGCAGTGAGTCCAGAGAGTGCACTGGCACCAGTGGGGATTCAATGCAGTTAGTCCAGAGAATGCACTGGCACCACTGGCGATGCACTGCATTGAGTCCAGAGAGTGCACTGGCACCACTGGGGATGCAGTGCAGTGAGTCCAGAGAGTGCACTGGCACCAGTGGGGATGCAGTGCAGTGAATCCAGAGAGTGCACTGGCACCACTGGGAATGCAGTGCAGTGAGTCCAGAGAGTGCACAGGCACCACAGGGGATGCAGTGCAGTGAGTCCAGAGAGTGCACTGGCACCACTGGGGATGCAGGGCAGTGAGTCCAGAGAGTGCTCTGTCACGACTGGGGATGCAGCGCAGTGACTCCAGAGAGTGCACTGGCACCACTGGGGATGCAGTGCAGTGAATCCAGAGAGTGCACTGGCACCACTGGGCATGCAGTGCAGTTAGTCCAGAGAGTGCACTGGCACCACTGGGGATGCACTGCAGTGACTCCAGAGAGTGCACTGGCACCACTGGGGATGCAGTGCAGTGAATCCAGAGAGTGCACTGGCACCACTGGGGATGCAGTGCAGTGAGTCCAGAGAGTGCACTGGCACCACTGCGGATGCAGTGCAGTGAGTCCAGAGAGTGCACTGGCACCACTGGGGATGCACTGCACTGAGTCCAGAGAGTGCACTGGCACCACTGGGGATGCAGTGCAGTGAGTCCAGAGAGTGCACTGGCACCACTGGGGATGCAGGGCAGTGAGTCCAGAGAGTGCACTGGCACCACTGGGGATGCACTGCAGTGAGTCCAGAGAGTGCACTGGCACCAGTGGGGATGCAGTGCAGTGAATCCAGAGAGTGCACTGGCACCACTGGGGATGCAGTGCAGTGAGTCCAGAGAGTGCACTGGCACCACTGGCGATGCACTGCAGTGAGTCCAGAGAGTGCACTGGCACCACTGGGGATGCAGTGCAATGAATCCAGAGAGTGCACTGGCACCACTGGGGATGCAGTGCAGTGAGTCCAGAGAGTGCACTGGCACCACTGCGGATGCAGTGGAGTGAGTCCAGAGAGTGCACTGGCACCACTGGGGATGCAGTGCAGTGAGTCCAGAGAGAGCACTGGCACCACTGCGGATGCAGTGCAGTGAGTCCAGAGAGTGCACTGGCACCACTGGGGATGCAGTGCAGTGAGTCCAGAGAGTGCACTGGCATCACTGGGGATGCAGTGCAGTGACTCCAGAGAGTGCACTGGC